>NW_008708986.1:6219001-6221253 GCF_000327385.1 Lottia gigantea
AAACTATTAAGTTATTAGTATCTTTCTGATCTAAATTATTCAAGCTTTCACTCACTTCTGATCATAAACAAAGATGTAAGGTCACGCTAATCATTCATTTATAATCATTTGTATTTCATTCAATGATAAAACCTCAATGGTTAGTAAATATTTGATTTCTTAATTATTTCTACATTCAATATACTATATGAACAATCTGAAATTTTTAATGGCTCATTTTGTACTTTACAGAAACATTATCTGTACAGATACCAGGCATCAGAGAAAGAGTATTTTCTGTCACGTTCTAGTCTATTGTAAGAGTCAACTATGTGTTATTCAATCAGAATGAATAAAAGTCAGTAAAATTAACATTAGTTTAAATAGAATAGAAAGTAAGGTATTTAATTTGATTTATCTCACGTTTTGATCTGATTTTGTTTTCACGGGGTACGTTTGTAATCTAAGTTCAGAATCCATGTCGTGAGAACTGATTTACCGTTTGGAGATCAGCCAATGTTGGTAATAAGTATTTTTGTTAATTTTTTGGAAAATTATGTACTTTTAAATTCTGGCCTTTAATTTTGGCTTTCAATGCTTTATGAGAAATTGAATCAGATTAATTGAAGTGTATACATTTTTGTTAGTGAACCAAATTATATCAAAGTATATTTACTTGGTGTCAACATATCTATAAATATTAGTTTTTAGGATTGAGATAATCTTTTTTACTTGGTGTTAAAAATCATGTCATCAGAACAGATTTCGTCTTTACCTTGAATTGATATTGTGCTGAAAGTGTAAGAAGATAAGTTTTAGGAACCAAAAGACACATGGAATGCTGCCACTAATTATCATACTGTTATATCAAGATGATATAATTATGATCTTAACTTGATGTATTGATACTGTCAGAAAGATGAGATACAGATACTGATACGATGCTGACTACATACTGATAATAATTTGATGGACAGGAATGATATTGAGTGTACCCGCATCTTTCACAATTTCATTGATAAGGAACTTCATGATGAACAAGTTGATACTTTCAATAAAATACTCCTATATTAACAAAACCTTGTGTGTTGCTCTTCTTGTGTCCACCAATAATTATTTCATATAAATGTTATTGTATTCAAGTATATATTTCAAAAAGTTTTTTTTAGTTATTGCCCATTGTCCTTATAAAGACATGTGTTTGCGGAATTACTTTGTCAGTTCAAAACAATCAAAGGGTCTTTTTATGAATTATGTGAACCACTGGAGAGGAGGTGGTTGTCACTGCCAGGGTGGATACACATGTGGAGATGTAGATGAATACTGTATTACACCTTACACCAAATGTTGATATCGCATTGGGCTCGCTCCTCCTGCTCAGTGACACAAATTAACTCTACAGCCTAATACTCCGACAATTTCTGTTCTTAGATTAAGGTAAACAGTTTTTAGAAATTTATAAAAGTTTTATAAACGTCAAGGTGTCACGTGGTCATTATAACAAATTATGTTTGACATTTGACTACTGGCGCGTGGCAGACATCTGTAAATATTGACCGATCAGGTGTTGTGTAATATTATTATCTACAAAGGAACATTTAAATATTGTCTTCAAATTGGTAACTTGGTAAAGCATCCTATTCAATTTCAATACAAAGTAAGGTTTAATTATAATAATTACTGACGATTTGTCGTAAAAAACTCGTGAAATAAAGTCGAGTGTTCTCTGTGAGGTGTGTCAGGTTCCATTTAAATTCAAGTCAAATTTAGATTGTAATCAAATATTCATCATTGGTACGCTACTATGGATTTAACACTGTTATATATTATTATGCAAAAATAAATGAAATGTTGGACACAACCATCACGATTACGTCATTACTATCTTTTACAACGTGACGCTCAGAACTTCGTTTAAGGTCTCCAACTAGAGACGATGGATAAATCCCGATGTAAAACTCGGTTATCCAAATATACAAGTGGAAATGATTTTGAAGTAAAACCCTCAATAGACTCCACCATTTGGAGGATCAGCAACAAGGTTAAACAAAAACTACTCAAAGATGGGGTTTATAACCTGTTGAGATTTTTACATCATACTGTATCATTACCAGCTTACTAAACCTACACAAATAAGATCTTGATCAGATATTATACTTACTGAATGGAACGCTGCATTAGAAGTCCCCAAGGAGTCCTTCTTACACCCTACTTATTACCAGTTTTTACAAAATTCTTCCCTTTCTCTCTAGTTAAGACTATATCTACTGCCC
>NW_008708986.1:6222665-6230536 GCF_000327385.1 Lottia gigantea
TTTCTGCCATTATTTACCAGCTAAAAGTTACGGAGCATTATGAGAGTTGACCTGACTTTCGAACGAGCAACAATTAACTGTGCACATCAAAAACAATTAGGCCTTATAATAATGATTAGAGTTGCATCATAAACAGTATTGCGCTGGATGATGGAGTCTTATAACCTTATGGAACACTAAAAAAAGTGAAGTAGTAGAATTACTGGACCACAGGTTCTGTCAATATTAATAAAATATGGGCAATGTGGAGAAAAGAGTGTCAACATAAATAAAAAAAAGACATTAGTTAAATCCAAATTAGTTAAATACGAACGTTATGAAGATGTCATTACTTATGAGAATATCATTAAAAGATGTCATTAGTTATCAGAATGTTAAAGATGTTATTAGTGATGAGTATGTATTTCAAGTTCATCATTTGTTTTATGCAAGAGATTGTTTTTATACGCCCACATTTTCAGTTGTATGTATAATTAAAGGTGTAGTTAACATCATTTTCTCTGATTATTTTAAATGCACAAATAATACCAATAAACACATAAAGTTGAAATGTTTTGTTTTTTTACAGTAAAATGAAAATGATTTCTGGCAACAGATTTATTACCAGAATATCCTTTTTAAAATTCTGTTTTTTTACAGAACTGGAAGGAAAAATTCCGGCAGCAGATTTACCAGAATATTCTTCCTATTTTTCTGTTAAATTACAGGAAATATTAGAAAAATTCCGGCAGCTGATTTACCAGAATATCCTTCCTATTTTCTGTTAATTACAGGAAATATTATTAGTCATTCTGTAATTTAACAGATTTTGTAGTAAAATATTTCTGTTATTTAAAGCAAATATTTTACAAGAAATTCTGTTATATAACTGAAGGCAAAATTTAAATTCTGGTAAATCAGCTGCCGGAATTTTTTCTGTTAATGGAAGGAAATTTTTTTTACAGTGTACGTCAATGAGAATCTTAGGCAATCAACGTCAATGAGAATCTTAGACAATCTACGTCAAACTTAAACGAATGTCTTGAGTGTAAATAAGGTGATGTAAGATACAAATTGAGACGTAAGAAGTACGTTAATGGCATTCAAATGTAAACACAATTCTTCATTTGTAGTTTTAAATGATAATAAATTCTTGTTGCATATCGTGGTATTTTTTGCTAAAATTCAATAAACAGTATTATAATAAAATTATCAAACCCAGTGGGAAACAGTATGAGAAGATATTATCTCGACAAATGTAGGGATTGAACCCTATAACTTCGGGTTAGTAAGCGCCTGACTCATTCGACCCCAACAATTTACCTGGATTTGTGCTGTAATCGGGAAATGTGAAGGGAGGTAATCCCATATAAGTGTTGATTATTGTATAAAGTACTTGATATACAAGTATTTACATACAATTCTACAACTGATTTCACCATTCAGACTCCCCTGTTATTCTGGTAATTATTAAGTAGAATAGTAGGTTTGACATTAACCCCGTGGCTAAACATCAACTTCCGGTTTATGTACTCTTTCGTTTCACTCGTCTTTTTTTCCAGAAAAGTTGATACATTATTCCTTTTTAATTGTTATAACGCCTCACACTTAAAGTAAAGTCAAATCAATTTCCTTCCGTATTTAAATATTTATTCAAGATAAGCGAGGGTGAATGATGTCATTGTAAATATTTGGCAGAATATGGCGGTCGATATCAAAGATGACCGTTTCTCTATTAACTTGATAGTAAATAATTACAGTTTTTATTCTATATATTTACATGTATGACGTCATTTATTGTATTGTAATAATAGTATTTATATAATAAAATTCTCGTGACCACCATTTGCTATGTCAATAAACCACATATATGTGAACTGAAAAGCCGTTTACGTGTATTACAAGTGTTTCTTTAACTTTCAAAGAAGAATAGACAAACCTTTGTGTACACACTATCTTGAAGAATCCTTAAAGCATAATATGTGGAACAAATGAATCTATAGACTGCCATAATAAATCTGAGGATGAAACCGAAAAAGACACATTTAAATTGAAAATTGCCTTGGATAATAATTTAAAATATCTTTGAATACATTCGGGACAAGCTATGCTCAAATTTATTAAAGGAATTTTACAGAAATTTTCTTAAAATTGTATATGTATCAGAAACACTGATAACGTCCATTCCAATTTTCAGTCAGACGTGGTGACCATTTTTAGGAATGTGAAAGAGAATAAACAGAGTTTACAGATGGTGAATTACCTTGACTGATGGTAAAACCAGGTGTCTGCGAAAAGGCTACGTGCTATCTTACCAGTACATTGTGACCACCAAGAATTATGGGCGAGTGGGCTAAATTTGGGAATAAAAGAAAAAAGGTTTTGATGATGCTGAAATAGCATTGGTGTCGGCATAATTTGCTTAAAGGGTACGATATTATCACAAGAAATTAGTAAAATTATAGATGTCAGGTGGCACGTGCGGTACTATTATGAATAATTATGTTTGACATTTCTCTCCTGGCGCGTGTCGGGCAGCTGTAAATATTGACCAATCAGCAAGGTGTATTGTTTGAAAATTGATATTACAAGAGGATTATAAAACAAACCATCATAAAATCAACCATACTCTTTAAGTGGTCTTGAAGGAAAAATAAAGAAAATTCAAATTTCTGGTCACGTAGTTCAAGTTTAAATGAACCATGAAGTTTGATGTGCTTATGAAAGGTTGTCAATCAAGTTTTTGTTGATATTAAGATTATGTTGATTATTAGAGATTTTAATGATGCTTATTGCTGCAGCTGAATTCAGGTGATCAGTTTCAAAGCATTTATATTGCCAACTAATAAAACTAATTTGATTAGGATGTCATAAATAACAGACTGCTACTACTAAGTACAAGCTGTCTAATAAAATTTTGAAAAGAGGAAATAAAAAGACATATTCTAATAATAACATGACCATCAATCAAAACTGATATTGATCTTTTGAAGACCTTTCCTGAAATTCAAATTTTATTACCTGCATTCTTGAGTTATTTTGAGATTGTATGAAAAAAGAAAGGCATTAATTTGAAGTATGATATACGGGATGTAGAGAGTTTATTGTGTTACTGCTTCCGCCTTACAAGATGTTTAAAAATGATGGTTCGGGTTACTTTTAAGTATGCTGGTACGACTTAAAAATGACGTACACTCAAGATCGATGGGGATGATACATTTCCAAATGAGAAAAAGCCATGAGAAACCATACACCCTTAATGAGCATTGGATTGAATTTTGAAATTTGTACATGCCAAGACTTAAGCAATGTGATCCACATTCAGATATTTTGTTTCTTATTACTTATGATTTTCAGCATCCTTAAAGCATTGGTATAATTGAATAGCATAAGATATGACAATGATGAAGTACTTGGCTCAAAGTTAGATGCATGTTTTGTAATGCTAATGGCATTGAAGATGAATATCATATTATTATTAACTGTAGTGTTTATGAAATAAAACAATATTGTACCTTCCTTCATTATCTAGAGTAGAGTTAGATGCTATATACTAGTTTTTACAAAATATGAGGTAAGCTACACTAAGCAAAGTTTTCCCGCTATAAAAAAAAATCCAAAAAAGGCGTAAAATTCTCAATTAAATATAAACAGACGGTATAGTCACGAGGATGTAATTTATTTTATTATATAAATACTATTATTACAATACAATACATGACGTCATACATGTAAATATAGAAAATTAAAAACTTTTAATTATTTTCTATTAAGTTAGTAGAAACAGACACCTTTCTAGACAAATTGTCTCCCTTGCAATATAAAATATCCTTGATGTTCACCGCAGTATTCATTCAGTCTTCGATATTTACTATGACGTCATTGAGCTCTATTCATCCCGAATAAATGTTGAACTTAGAAGGAAGCTGATTATGTTTTCTTGCGTTAAGTTAGAACTATATATTGACTTTTCTAGTCGTTACGTTATTTCTTGTGCTAAGCTACGTTTAATTATTTCTGGTTCGGCGTGGGGAGTCGAAAAACATTCTTATAATTGAAAAGACACAAGTCTCTAGTCTAAAATGTCATTGCTACAAGGACAGCCTATTCACAGGAAATTGCGGTTTAGCCACGTGGTTGTTGAAAAGCTCTTCTATTCACTTCGATAATTACAAGGACGGGGCGGATGAAGTGATGGTTGATGACGTAATCAATTGATGAATTAGGTTTAAGTACATGTAAGTGAAGTATATCACACAATCAATACCTATCTCCTTATCTATATTTTACACTAAGATATTGACCCTTCGCATCACAATTAGCCCTTTACTTACCAATATTACAGCACTTAAGAGTGGATGGACTGCCAAAACCCGTTCGATTACTATGAAAAAGGTCCGAAATGGCAGCTGCTGTTTTTTCTGAATAAGTTGATTTACGATTCTTTCAAATGTGTAATTACTGACTGACTTGGTCTTGTGTGACCAGATAAAAACTATTGTCCTGGACGTTGTACAAGTTTCAAACCAGGTGTGATATTTCACAAGTTTTATTGAATACACCGAACACAGGAGTCCAAGCTAGTGATGCAAAAAATTACTACAATACCTTTTGAGGTATTCAAGAAGTAGTTATTGGTGAATAAGGTAGCCTACTATGATTGACGAATTCGTTATATAAGATCAAACAAACTAAAAAAAAAATAAAGATAGAGACAGAGAACAGGTGATTTCATCAGATAAACATAATTTTCGTTTTGCTCTTCAGAAATTGAAATATTTCTTAAAGCGGGGATCACAGAGACGGTGTTGTTGCTTTCTTGTAGATGGACAAGTATTAAATTGGATTGAATTGAATGAAGTTTTACGTCCTACTTTTCTGCACCGGGTGGTCTAATGAAGACGAGCAACGCCACACAGAATGCAATGAGGGAGATTTTGCCAGGGCAGTGGCATTAGCCTGCTCTTCGATTTCCAACTGTCGAGGGATCATTAACGTACAATGCCTGTAGGACACGGGGCCTCGGACCTCTCTATAGATCAATAGACTTGTACTATGTCAGCCTTGAGAACATCTTCATGGAGTTTGTTCTTGATCCTAGACAGAAATACAAGTTTTTCCGAACACTATAGAATTCTAATGTATGTAATTATAAAATTTCCTTATCTAAATTTTTTATAACATAATTTATATGAAATGAAACATAAAATCATAAAATTCTCACTGTTAAAATAGTGCTGAATAAATCAATTGTAGAGCGATATACAAATCTTAAAACAAAACCTAAAATATGATATTGTTACTCAGAGTTTTATGCTATGCGATCTTCAGACAGCTAAATTATTTCAGCCCGCGTCCTTAATTTCAAGGAAAGATATTGTAAAAGGAAAATGAAAAAAGAATTGTATGTAAATACTTACATCAAGTACTATATTTATATAATAATCAAGCAAACAAAATAAAGAAAGAATTGTATCTATCTCTAACACTACAGTATTTGAATCTTAAACAAGCTTTCAGGTAATCCTGTCATGAAAGTATGAAAATATTCGAAAGAACACTAAATATTTATCATCCATATCTAACAGTAAATAAATCATATTTTACATAACTTTTAATTTGTGGCTTCTTTCAAGTGAAGAGAAACTTCAAATCTCTGTTTGTGTTTACATTCTACATACATATATATGCCATACTGTACGGTTTACATCCTTAATATCAGTTATCAGTTATATATTATGTATAGAGCTTGACTTAAGGTGTGTCACTATAACCTTTTTGTTGTCTTTTATTGACGAAAATTTGTTTAGTCCAACATACATTGGCAAAAATCATAAAACATCACTACTCAAATAGGAAGGACATACATGTACTGGTTACATCCTTTGAGTATGTGTAATTAACAAACTACTATGTTTTACTGTACGGTTTACATCCTTAATATCAGTTATATATTTATAGAACTTGTCTTGAGGGTTGTTACTATAACCTGTTTGTTGTCTTTTACTGACGAAAAGTTGTTTAGTCCAAAATACATTGGCAACAAATAATAAAACTTCACTACTCTTACATAAAGGAAGGGCTATTTCAATCCATCAGTAAGGAATCCTAGTCTAAAGACTAATTATATAATTATTTTCTAGTCTAGACATTGACTGTAGATTGTATTTGATGTTTGTAATTTAAAGGGAGATAATAAATAGTAAATGTCTTCAATCTGAACAGAAAATATACATCACCTTGTTACGTTATCTATTAATTTGGTGGTCAATCAACAAGATATTTGGTAGAAGTAAAATTGTTAAAATGATCAACATTAAAAAATTATTATCTGTATCTTGTTCTGTAATCAAAAGATTTATAAAGTATTAATTAATCCAGTTTAACATGACATTCTGTTATTATAGATTAACATATTTTACTATAAAATACATCAAATATCATTACAATATGATAATCTTACTGATAACTTTGTATTTGATTGAGGTGTTAAGCCTCGTATAAATATGGGTTTTACCGATGTGATTGGTCTGGGGTCACGCTTGTCTGTTATTTTGGTTTCTTTGAACAGTATCCACAATTCAAATTTTTAGAAGTTCTTTGAGTTAAATAATCATCAATTTCCCTCTCACCAATTTAATATGAATTCGAGTTGAACTGCGATAAACTGGATAGTCTTGAATTGCCACTGCTCAGAGTCCACTTTATAATAACAAAAATATAGAACATTAGCAGTTTATAGCATTTCTATTTTTTAGTGGTCGGCGAGCTCAATTTGACTAAAACTAGTAATTGATCAAATTCTCTCAGATATCGCTAGCTGCTAGAGGTCGTTGACAATTCACCTGATCCCAGATTCTGAGCACCCTTCCCCACTCATCTCATTAAAAGCAAGTTGATCTCAAACAATGTAATTACCAAGTAAACTCAAAATCAGTGATGTTTAACAGATCAAATGTTTTCTATACAAATCAAGTTATTTTATAGACAATACCAACACCTATACATCATTTTATTTCTTTATATTTTCACTTGAACAAAATCTTTAATCAAATAAATTCTAGAATTCTATACTAATTATAGGTTGTTACATTCTACAAGTCAATTTCTTCTACTGAGAGTTCACCATATTGACAGCACAGTCTTAGGTTACAGTTTTAATGATCTAAATACATCAATTCTCTTTTCCTAAATAATATCATTCAATAAGATTGGATCATTTATTATCAAATAAATAAAGGTTTTAAAAATCAGATAAGAATTTAAACATGGACCAAATAGTAGAAGTTGTAAAATATATTTTATTATGGTTCACACTATTTCAATCTAGATTAAAACTAAGTTGATGTTCTGTTTTAAAACTGTCATTATCATGTCAGTAAAGTAGCCATTCTATTCGCAGAAAACTGCTGGACGGATAATTTCTCAATTAAAATGTCTAGATAATGAGTCCTTTCGTGGAATGTTCTTATTATTGTAAACCGGAAAACAACCAAATAGATAAAGTAGTTTCCACAGGTCAAACACAAAATCAATTCCTATTCCTCAAAGAGGAGAATACACCTCAACTTGCTATCTGAAAGCACTGTACTATAAATTATAACCTCAAGATGATAGAAGTATTGAGATAAAAACACATATTTTATCAAACTGAAGTAGAAAAAGACATTTTAAAGTAGAATGAATTGTTGATGTATCCAGGTAAAAACTAACACCGTGTGATTGACGTGTGAACACCAAAACTTGTTACTTTCAATTTAGTTCAATTGATGGAGAACTTTGTTCACAAAGAGAAAAGCAATATGCTCTAAATCATTTAATATATCTTCGTGCTCAGTAATTATCAGATATATATCACTTGCAGATTTTGCTGGTTATGAAGACATTGGTCA
>NW_008708986.1:6230658-6236435 GCF_000327385.1 Lottia gigantea
CTAAAGGTGTCGAATTATTTCTTTCTTTCATCAGAAAAAAGCACTGAACAAATATCTCCAAAAGCTTAGTTTGGACTAAGGTGGACCTCTTTAAAGGATCAAAACAAGAACGAACAATTACCATTTCTACCACCGTGACTTAGTAATATTCAAACCACCATAACTTGTAATCTTTTTACACAATGTACAATTGACAATAACGTTTTAAGTAATAAAATCTTGTAGATGATTGAAAGGAGGAAACAGGAGCAAACATTATTTTACATAGATAAATAATAGTCGTCTAGTTACCTAACATTTTTATCTCTTTTCTAAAGAGTTTCCAATAACGATAACTCGCTCTACATCAATTGATTATTATCTATAAAAGGGTATCTAAACCGAGACTAACTAAAATGTTCTAAGGTTGAATGATTAGATTTTGTTTACAGTCAATTGACGAATAGTATTAATCTATAAACATACAGCTGATATTTATGTTAATGTTACAATCATTCATTCATTATCAATATCTGCTGATTTAGCATATTTTAAAACATCATTGAACACATCTCTCACCGACTGTCTACATGTCAATGGACATAAAATAATTCAAAAGACGAAATTCCTCAACAAAACAGCTGTGTCTCGAGATTGATACGCTCTCTAGCCCTTTACACTTATCTGTATATTATATTGGTAATAAATAGAAAAATACCGCTTCAAGTTTCAGCAGGTGCAAACAAATCTCCCAAAACACCCATTCAGTTCTTAAATTTTTAAATCACAGCAACGTTCCGATATGATTATTTAAATATCCTTAATTGTTTCATTAACAAAACTGCAACATACTTAACACTACAGTCATTGATGCAAAATGATAAAAAGCAAGGTGTTAGTGATGATCGTTGTCTTACGCCGTTGTAAAACATCTTTATGTCCAGAAGAAAGCCATCAATGGTAAATCAAAGACCATCAGAACTCCAGGAATGAGATTCTGACTATCTTAATGTGATTAATGTGATGATATCACTAACCTTACAACACTTGATAGTAATTATAGAGTTTACATTACTTATAAAATTACACAATTTATACTCAACAGATACTGATAAAATGTTGGCCTGCAGCAAATCAGAATCATTGGTACCTTAAGGAATATATTTTACCTTGAACCTCTAATAATGTTTAAACTAGTAGGTAATGATAGATAATAAGATAATGATTATGATCAAACGATATAAAACAGTAGGTTATAGGTAATTACATGTGTCCAATGATAACAATATTTATTAAACGTGTAATTGATAGATAATGTAGACATTTATAAAAAGAATCTAGATACAAGGAATAGTAAAAGTGTCAGGCAACATTCCATCATAGAAATCTCTATATCGGAATGTAAAACTAGCTATTTCATCCATATGAAAATACAAAATTTTAAGAAAAGAAACTTGGCATGTTATTTAGTTTAATCTTACATTATTTAATTCCTAATACAGATCACATGTGATACTGGACGATAGCGACAAAATGATGGTGAGAAAAAGGTTAAATCAATCAGAAAAACATTTTCTACAACAACATTTATTTTATTTTCTTACAATTATTCAACATTTTACCTCAATAAATTACAACCATTATTTCTTACATTAAACTTGATTTTAAATACTTTAATTTCTCATTATATAAATCACTGTAAGTAATGTCTATTTTTATAAACCAATGATTTTTATTGATGATTGACACTAAATTGAACATCATTGATTATAAAGTATATGACGCAACAGTTGTACTTGAAAATCAGTTCAAGTATAGAATTGTTAGTACATGTGACTAACAATTAAATAATAACTTGATACTTGAATTTAAACTTAAAAATATTAGATAGAACTTGGCCCTAACTGTTTATAGAAATACTTTATTACTGGTTATTTATTATAAATACTGAATAATTGATGATGGATGGTTGAGTTCATGTTTGTCTCTCAATTAATCTTCAAATTGTCTGGACTCATTATTAAGATCTTGTACCCTTATCAGATTTTACTTACAAAGACATGGGTCGAGTCCTTTATCAAACATTGGTCAAACATTCTTCTAAACAGATTTTAGTCAACCAGATGTTAAGTTTCAGTAGAAAGAAAACATTAAAACATGTTCAATGTGAAAAAACACAGAACAAAAGTCAAGTTCCGGTTATGATTGATATAAAGGTATCAGTTCAATCAAGTGAAAACAAAACAATAGGACTAAATATAAAAAGATGTTTGTAGTTGATCGTCTTTTACCACAGAACAATATTGTCTTCTATTGTTAAAACATTTGTTCTCCTTTCAATAGGTACTAGTATTCAGTATAATTATAACGTTTACTCTACACAGAAGTTCGAGTTGATAAAAGAAGTGTGATTTGAAGCGAATTTGATAATGAAGAGAGGGTATTGAAGATGCTAAAAGTATATTTCATCTGTCAAAGTCATAATTTCACCATGCATTATGATGTACACGATTCTTTCGATAGTGGCGAATTGTAAAACCCTCAAAATTATGAGGGAGGAAATGATTTCAATATGTTCTGGTGAATTTTTTAATGCACTGGTCTCAACTTTGAAAATCGATTAGCTATTCGAGAGAGGAAAAAGCCTGCAATATAGTTACAGATAATTCTACATTTATCTAAAAAGCTGCAATAGGTGCAGTTGATAAAGTTGAAAAAGTAAAATATATTTTCGAAAACTGGTAATAAGTAGGGTGTAAGAAGGCCTCCTGTGGGAACTCAAATGCAGTCTTTCGTTCAGTAAGTATATATTATCTGATCAAGTTAAGATTTGCGTAAGTTTAGTAAGCTGGTAATGATACAGTATGATGTAAAAATCTCAACAGGTTATAAACCCCATCTTGAGTAGTTTGTCCATAGGTATCTAGATTGCAATAATACATCGGGATTTTATCCTTCGTCTGTGGTTTACGATGGGAACCCCTAGTTATTTCCAATTTCTAAGTTCTTAAGAGTTTTTAAACGTAAATTTAAAAGCTTGGTGTCATGTTGTAGTAGGTCGTAATGACTATAAAGTATTAGTTATGTCCAACATTCCATTCAAGTTTGAATAATAATATATTACCGTTTCAAATCAATAGTAGTCTACCAATGATGAATATTTGATGACATTCTAAGTTTTGAACTTCGATCTTCAATCAAATGTATAGAACTTGTATCAATTTCTAAAATTTCTAATATATAAATATTTAAAAGGTCGAAAAAAGAAAGTTTTATTGAAGATAAAATGTGAAGAAGTTCAGGGAATGGTGTGAGACAAGGATTAATTATGTGACCTTATCTTTTACTGTTGTCTACTAACAGAATTATGTTAACTGTAATCACAAATCTGATTCATTTTGTCCTTATAATTTATTAGAAACCTGTTAAGGTTCATTTCTTCTCTTCTTCTCTGATACACTTTCATAGAATTTATAAATACATAATTTTCCAGATAATTATCAAAAATATTTACTACCAAGGCAGTCTGACCTCCAATCATTTCTCACGATATTGGATTCTGACTCTGCCTTAGATACTTCTCTTTAACAAAATCAAAATGTGAGATAAATCAAATTAAATACTTTACTTTCTATTCTATTTGAACTAATCTTTATTTTACTGACTTTTAGTCATTTTGATTGAAATACTTATTGACTGCTTGACTTCAGAACATGTTTGAAAAAACGTTTTCTCTGATGTCTGGTATCTGTGCAGATAATGTTTCTGTTATCTGCAAAATTACTGCTGACCCTTTAACACCAGTGTGTTCATACAGCATATTGAATGTAGAAATAATTATGATATCAAATATTTACATATTAAGAATGATTTATCATTGAATGAAATACAAATGATTATAAATGAATGATTGGCGTGACCTTACATCTTTGTTTATGATCAGAAGTGACTGAAAGCTTGAATAATTTAGATCAGAAAGATACTAATAACTTAATAGTTTGTTGATAATGATGGTAGTTTATCTAGAATTATATTTCTAGTTGTAAATAATCAATGTGTGAGAAATTGACGTATGCTGAAAATATTAACCTGTCATTTAACCCAGTAACAGATGATTTCAGACAATACTAAAAGGTTTGTGACAAGGATTATGATTAATATGTTTGATGATTTCATTGTTTAAAACTCAAGTTCCACAAAGTAAATGAAAAGATCTAAGACCTCAGGAGGTATGGGAATCTAAAAGAAGACTGCTAAATATTTTAAGCTTTAGTTATACATGTATTCTCTTCTTTGTCCTTACAACAATTAGCACGTGCCAGGTAGACTTTGGTGAAAATTTGACAGTTTCCTTTCAGTTATAATTTAGCAATATAAAGGAGGTTTTCATAAAATGTACCTAGAGAATGACTTGATGGTCATTGTTTACACCTCAGCTGAGTTAAGAAAGTGGTTTGTTTCTAGGTAAATAATGGTCTCGTTTTGCCATATGTTATAAAATCCATTTACTACACTTCAGTTATGGATGTAACATGTTAAGCCACCTTATTCTTTTTAAACCATATCAACTCAGAAGAGACAGTACAGCATTATATTATTTAATACGTCAGTGTTCAAGACGATTGAAGTAATGAACAGAACGTTTATCTCAATATGATATCAAATAATTTCGACACCTGAATGATGGTGATGACGTCATAAGAGTAATTATTTTAGGTATAGGACTAATTATCACAGTATCATGTAAAATGAATTGAAATATTGACAGATTCAACTGTTAAATGTAATTAGTGGTAATAAATTATGTAGAAAATTGAACGATTTAATAACAGATAGACAATTTGTCTGTCATCACATTTCGTCATTATTATATATTGATTGTGATGATTTGAATAGATTCGTTCGGACATAACCCTCACTGATAATATAATTTCGGAAAGTATACCCTATAGGGCAGTATTGGTTGATGTTTTGAATGTCAAGCTATGTAATAAGGTAAAGAGGTATAATAGTTTCTCCTTATTCTATATTTTATAAACTCATTATCAAACACAATAACATAACATTGTTGACTAAAATTAGTTACTCGGATATTTAGGTTAATTTAATTAGACAAGTTTCAGATTGTCTTATTGTTATGACTAAGCTATACTTCATCATTGTATACTGTTTGTTATTGTATGTTCACATATTTCTGATGCCATTCAGTTCTTCACGTTTAACAGGTAATGTTACTATTGACCGGAAGTATCTCTTTGTTGAAATACACATTGTAATGAATTTTTCCCAACTGAACATCTCTTTGATCTAGAGAAAATAGATCCTTATTATCTTGTGTTGCATGGCTATGTTCAAGCATGAAAATTGATAAATAATAATCTTTCAGGGGTTATATACAATATTAGTTTGTACTTGATGATATAATTAGTTTGTAATTCATAATATAATTAGTTTGTAATTTATAATACTATTAGTTTGTAATTTATAGTGAAATAATTGATGACACTAGATCTATACAACTGTATTAGAGACTCCAGATTGTTTATCTCTATGAATAATAATAATAATAAACTAATACAACTATTTAACTACACTTATCTTTTATTCTAGATGTCAAATACTACAATAGATTAACAAGGATACTACACTTGGTCTGTGAATTTTGTGTCTCATAATGTCTGTTGTGTGACAGATTTTGTGCAGCACGTATCGTCTTAGAAAATAGAAGACAGTAGCTCCATCTCAATTACCTCCATCTTCGGTTTGCTTTTTGATAATGATATTATATGAGCTTCCGC
>NW_008708986.1:6250482-6254559 GCF_000327385.1 Lottia gigantea
GCAAACATCTCTCACGACTGTCCACATGTCAAATCGTAAAATAATTCGTATGTGTCGTATCTCGGAATTGATACGCTATCTAGTCCTTTACAGTTATCTGTATAAAACATCTCTCAACGACTATCTACAAGTGAATGGACATCAACTTTTTCAAAAGACAAAATTCCTCAACAAAACAGCTGTGTCTCGAAATTGATACGCTCTCTAGTCCTTTACAGTTATCTGTATATTATGTTGGTAATAAAAAGAAAAATACCGCTTCAAGTTTTAGCAGGTGGAAAAAACGAAAAAAAGACATTTAGATCTATAATTCTGAAATCACATCAACGTGATATGCTTTTTAAATATCTATAATTGTTCGAATAACAAAACTGAACATATTTAGCATTACAGTCGTACATGATAATAAACAAAGTATTACTGGTGAACCTTGTCTTACGCCATTTTAGACTATCTTCCTATTCAGAAGATAATCATCAATGGTATATCAAAGACTATCAGAGCTCCAGGAATGAGATTCTGACTATCCTAATGTGATTAATGTGATGATATCACTAAACTTACAACACTTGATAGTAATTATAGAGTTTACATTACTTATAAAATTACACAATTTATAGTCAACAGATACTGATAAAATGTTGACCTGCAGAAAATCGGAATCATTGGAACCTTAAGAAATATATTTTACCTTGTACCTCTATTAATGTTTAAACTGGTTGGTAAACATAATAAGATAATGATTATAGACTTGAACATCAAACGATATAAAACAGTAGGTTATAGGTAGATACATGTGTCCATTTATGTGACATTTTTTATAGAATCTCGATACAAAAAATAGTGAAAGTGCCAGGCAACATTCCATCATCGAAATCTCTGTGTCGGAATGTAAAACTATCTATCTGATCTATATGAAAAAAGAAAAATATTAAAAAGTAACTTGGCATGTTGAAGAAATAACTAGTACTAAATTATTTCATTCCCGATACAGATCACTTGTAAAAGTGGACGATAGCGACAAATTGATGGTGAGAAATATGGTAAATCAATCAGAAAAACATTTATTTTACTTTCTTACAATTATTCAACATTTTACCTCAATAAATTACAACCATTATTTCTTACATTAAACTTGATTTTAAATACTTTAATTTCTCATTATATAAATCACTGTAAGTAATGTCTATTTTTATAAACCAATGATTTTTATTGATGATTGACACTAAATTGAACATCATTGATTTTAAAGTATGTGACGCGACAGTTGTACTTGAAAATCAGTTCAAGTATAGAATTGTCAGTACATGTAACTAACAATTCAATAATAACTTGATACTTGAGTTTAAACTGTTTTAAATATTAGATAGAACTTGACACTAACTGTTTATAGAAATACTTTATTACTGGTTATTTATTATAAATACTGAATAATTGATGATGAATGGTTGACTTCATGTTTGTCTCTCAATTAATCTTCAAATTGTCTGGACTCATTATTAAGATCTTGTTTATCAGATTTTACGTACAAAGACATGAGTTCTAAAAAATTTTTAGTCAACCAGATGTTAAATTTCAGTAGAAAGAAAATGTAAAAACATGTTCAATGTGAAAAAACACAGAAGAAAAGTCAAGTTCCGGTTATGATTGATATAAAGATATCAGTTCAATCAAGTGAAAACAAAACAAATAGTTTAATGTTTGGACAAAACATAAAAAGGTTTTGGCGGAGAGTAATAAAACAGATATGCTTGAAGTTGATCTTCTTTTAACACAGAACATTGTGGTCTCCTATATTTAATACGTTTGTTCATTTTTCAACTAGTATTCAGCATAAAACGTTTACTTTACACAAAAGTGCAAACTGATAAAACAATTGTGATTCGAAACTGATTTTTAATAGAAAGAATGAAGGGCATATTGGAGATGCTATAGATATATTCACTTAATTTTACCGAGCATTATGATGTACATGAATCTGCTGGAAGTTGCAAATCGTAAAATTCATGTTAGACTCCGTGATTGCAATTTGTTCTGGTTTATTTCCTCATACAATGGACTCAATGCTAAAAAGAATTTTGTAAAAACTGTTAATAAATAGGGTGTAAGATGAACTCCTTGGGGAATTCTAATGCAGCATTTCATTCAGTAAGTATATATTATCTGATCAAGATCTTATTTGTGTAAGTTTAGTAAGCTGGTAATGATACAGTATGATGTTTAAATCTCAACAGGTTATAAATCCCATCTTGAGTAGTTTTTGTATAACGTTGTAATTGATCACCCTAATGGTGGATTCTAATGGAGGATTCTTTTCAAAATCATTACGGTTGTATATTTGGATTACTGAGTTTTACGTATGATTTGTAGGTCTCCATAGGTATTTAGATCATAAATAATAATCTAGGTCCATCCTTCGTTTCTGGATTAAGTTTACTGTGGGAACCCTAGTTTTTTTTCACTTCTTCATTATTAGAGTTTTAGATGAACTTTTAAAAGCTTAGTGTCATGTTGTAATATGTCGTTCTGACGTAATAGTGTTGGTTATGCCCAACATTCCAGTTAATTTTGCATAATAATTTGATGACAATCTAAATTCTGAACTAAATTTGTCAAACAGAATTTCAATTAAATGGAACCTGACACTAAATAGAAGATACTCAGCATTTTTAATTCTTGAATTTTTACTTAATTGTTGGGCATTATCATAATATACCTTACTTTGTATTGAAATTGAATATGATTCTTTACCACTGCCAAGCAACACCTGATTGTCCAATAGTTACAGATGTCTACAAAGCACCAGGAGAATGTCAAACATAATTTGACCACTTGACACCTGAACATTTATAGAACTTTTTGAAATTTTAAAAATATTTTACCTGAATCTAAGATCTGAATGTGGCGAAAGGTCACTAATCAACAGCCAACAAGAAGAGGGATAAGGCTACTAAATGATGATTGACCTTGACCACAGCTTGTTGCGTCAGTTCCAATAGGAGTTAACGCAACTGCTCAACTGAACTGAAAAATTACTGTTATAGGGGTATACTTATGAAAGTATCAATTTGTTCATCATGAAATTCAACTGACACTATGAAAGATACATATATAGTCAGAAGCATTCCTGTCAATCAAATTATTTTCTAATATAATAATAGTCTGCACCATACCTGGAATTTACTCTGTACTTGTCAAGTCTGTAATGATAATGTATGTATGTAGGTCTGGTGTTCAATATCATTCATGCCAATCAAATTATTCTCAGTATGTAGTCAGCACCATACCTTGAATTTACTCTGTACTTGTCAAGTCTGTAATGATAATGTAATATGTATGTAGGTATGGTGTGTTAATATCATTCCTGTCAATCAATTTATTCTCAGTATGTAGTCAGTAGTATACCTTGAATTTACTCTGTACTTGACAGGTCTATAATGATAATGCATGTATATAGGTATGGTGTGTCAATATCATTCCTGTCAATCAATTTATTCTCAGTATGTAATCAGCATCATATTACTATCTGTATTTCATCTTATCAATATACCAAGTTTAAGTCATAATTATATCATCTTGATATTACAGTATGATAATCATTTGACAGTATTCCAGGTGTCATTTGGTTCAAAGAACTCATAAATTCTTTATTTCTTACACTTTCAGGACAAAATTAATTCAAGGTAAAAAGGAAATCTGTTCTGTTGACATGATATTTCACACGAAGTAAAACAGATTATCTCGATCCTAAAAACTAATATTTATAGATATGTTGACACCAAGTAAATATGCTTTGATAAAATACGTTAAGAATTAAACACCTTTAATTGATAGTAAAAGGTAGAATAAGTAACAAGATAGGTGTCATTGTTTTATTCTTCATCTTCTTTCATATTAAACATCTTGATGTGGTATATTACTATAAAAACTGTTATAGAGGATAACTTACACCATCTTTGACACTTAATTTTTAATTAAAAAAACAATAGATTGTTTGAGTGTAAAGAATTAATCTTACATTAAATTTAATGAGAGTAAAAAGTAGAAAATATCAATATTAGAATAGATACTAACAAG
>NW_008708986.1:6254609-6257507 GCF_000327385.1 Lottia gigantea
TCACCTGCCTACAGATATTTTCACCTTATGACGTCATGTCACACGACCATGTGACACATATTATGCATAATACTTCGCACTGGGTGTAAAATACAGCCCTGAAAAACACCAACATCCACAATGTTTCCACTCTTTTGCAAAGTATCAGCTGAATAGTATAAAATTATTTTCGTATCAGCACTACACCAAACAGCTAACGATTTCTCGCGATATTGGATTCTGTTTTGAACATAGATTACAAACGTATTTACTTAGAAGTTAACAGAATTAGATCAATGAATTAAAATACTTTACTTTCTATTCTACTTCACCTAATCTTTATTTTACTGACTTTTATTCATCTTGATTGAATAACTTATTGACTCGATAAATTTGAAAGTGGTAGACAATACATGTACATGTACTCCATGTGGGATGTAAATGTCTTATCAACAATGTTGATCATTGAAAGTTGACTAAAGTACAAAAGACCACTAACCCTTTAATTATTTAACTTCAGACTGCCCATACAGTATATTGAATGTTGAATAACTATGATATCAAATATTTACATATTAAGAATGATTTATCATAGAATGAAATACAAATGATTATAAATGAATGATTAGCGTGACTTTACATCTTTGTTTATGGTCAGAAGTGACTGAAAGCTTGAATAATTTAGATCAGAAAGATACTAATAACTTAATAGTTTGTTGGTAATGATGGTAGTTTATCTAGAATTATATTTCTAGTTGTAAATAATCAATGTGTGAGAAATTGACGTATGCTGAAAATATTAACCTGTGATTTAACCTAGTAACAGATGATTTCAGACAATATTAAAAGGTTTGTGACAAGGATTATGATTAATACGTTTGATGATTTCATTGTTTAAATCTGAAGTTCAATGTGGAAGTCACAAAGTATATGTATCTGATGTTTGATGACCTCATGAGGTATGAAAATCTAAACGAAGACTGCGGGATAGTTTAAGCTTTAGTAATACTCATGCATTCCCATTTTTGTCCCCAATAACAACTTTGATGTTCAGCATAAGAAAAACAGTTCAGATAAAATGTGCATAGAGAATGGCTTGCAGGTCAGTAATTGGTCACACTTCAGGTGAGAAAGTGTTTTATTTCTCGGTTAAGTAATGAAACGGTCAATTTTCTATGATCCATAAGCAGACAGCAGCATTGGACCATCTTTAAGGACTAATTATTACAGTATAATGTAAAAAATAAATTGAAATATTGAAATTGTTAACAAATTCTACGAGGATCGGTATTGCACGTATCACTGAAATGTTAAGCCATAAATAACACTTTAAATAATCTTTCAGTGGTTATATAGATCACTAATTTGTTGACGATTTGTACTGAAATTAGTTTGTAATTTATAATACAATTAGTTTGTAATTTATAGTGAAATAGTTGATGACACTGATCTATACAACTGTATTAGAGACTCCAGATTGTTTATCTCTATTTAAATTATATTTATAACATAATAATAAACTAATACAACTATTTAACTACACTTTTATTCTAGATGTCAAATACTGCAATAGATTAACAAGGATATTACACTGGGTCTGTGAATTTTGTGTAACATGATGTCTATTGTGACGAATTTTATGCAGCACGTACCACTTTTAGAAAAGATATGACAGAAGACCGACCTCAGTTTTGCTTATTGATAACTGATGTTACAAGAGTTTCCGGTTTTAGTCGAGAAAATTACAAGCTTACGATTCAGCAACAGTTTCTAGCAACTGGGTGGTAGCAGATGGTGGTCACAAGAATGTATTCTATAAACACTATTATTTCAATATAATAGGTGACGTCATAGATGTAAATATATAGATTATTTACTATCAAGTTAGTAGAGAAACCGCCACCTTTCTAGACTAATTGTCTCCTTTATAATGAAATATTCTTTGATCTTCGCCGATATATTCACTTCAATTCCAGTATTCACTCAGTATCCTTTATAATTAAGAAAATATTTAAATACGGAAGGAAATTTTTTTAACTTTCTTCTGATCATTGGGCTTCACAAAAATGGCATGTACTTATTCAGTGTTCGTCAGACTTTAGTGTTTAGTAGTTAGAGATTGTCAAATGAACCGGAAGTGGATGTTGAGCCACGGGGTTAATGTCAAACCTACTATTCTATTCAATAATTACCAGAATGACAGGGGAGGCTCAATGATGAAATCAATTGAAGAATACTTGTATGTCAAGTACTGTATCTTTACAATCATCAAGTATACATGTATAGTCATATAAAACATGATCGATGCAGCCTTTTCGTAGTCTGACAAATTGCAAGAAATCTTGTTATGAATATAAAATATTGTATATTCATATCAAATGTTCAGCAAGCATTTATCATCTCTATTTAATAATAAATAAATCATATTTAACTTGGATTTTAATCTGTGGATTCTTTCAAGTCAGGAGAAACTACAAATCCCTGTTTGTGTTTACATTTTACATACATGTACTGCTTACATCTCTTAAGAATCTAATAAGCATTAATTATTAAGTAGCTTTATCTTACATACATCCATTACAGCAAGTATCAAACTTACAGAACTTGCCATAAGGCTTGTTAATATAACCTTTTCGTTGTCTTTTATTGACGACAATGTGTTCAATCCAACATTCATTGTCAACAAATCATAAAACATCACTACTCGAATAGGGAGGGCATACATCTACTGGTTACATCCTTTGAGTATGTGTTAAGAACAAACCACTATGTCATACTGTACGGTTTACATCCTTGATATCAATTATATATTTATAGAACTTGTCTTGAGGGTTTTCAATATTACAGTTGCGTTGTCTTTTATTGAGTATAACATACATTGACAACGATAAACAATAAAATCAGTACTGTTACATAAAG
>NW_008708986.1:6258156-6263672 GCF_000327385.1 Lottia gigantea
TATTAGCCTACTGATAATATTCAGATAAATTTACTGTAGATTCAGACTTTTTCAAATCATGTCAGAATATCCTTTGTAGAATATTTGAATATTTCTTTGTCATCTTGAATACTAAGCTGGATTAAAATATTTCCACGAGCTGGTTTTTTATCAACATAACTGCTCCTCGACTATTGTATGTTGTAAAAATACCAAATCAGCATAATTTATGATAATGATACCTCGGTGGTCACAGAAAGATAATCCATTATGAATTAGAATACAAGAGCCGATATAATGACATGTCATTTTTATTCCTGAAAGATTAGAACGTGGTAGTCAGTAATGAAAATAGTAAATTACACTTGCCACTACACTGAAAAATGACACAAATGCCGCTTTGAAGAAAGGGAACTGTTAGTTCAGAGTTAGATAAATTAATTTGTGTTAAATTTTCTTGACTTATTTATAAAAGCGGTCAACTGAAAGTTGCACAGGTTGATCTTAGATTAAATACTGATCAAATGTTTTTCTATACAAATCAAGTTATTTTATAGACAATACCCACATCTTTACATCATTTTATTTCTTTATATTTTCACTTGAACAAAATCTTTAATCAGATAAATTCTAGAATTCTATACTAATTATAGGTTGTTACATTCTACAAGTCAATTTCTTCTACTGAGAGTTTACCATATTGACAGGCCAGCCTTAGGTTAAAGTTTTAATGATCTAAATACATCAATTCTCTTTTCTTAAATGATATCATTCAATAAGATTATATCATTTATTATCAAAAAAATAAAGGTTTTAATAATCAGATAAGATTTTAAACATGGACAAAATAGTAGAAGTTGTAAAATATATTTTATTATGGTTCACACTATTTCAATCTAGATTAAAACTAAGTTGATGTTCTGTTTTAAAACTGTTATTATCAGTCAGTAGAGTAGCCATTCTAATCACAGAAAACTGCTGGCCGGAAATTCACCAATTAAAATGTCTAGATGCTTGTGTGCCATAACAAAGAAAGTGTTCCTTCAGTGGACTTTCTGGACGAAGGATGTATTGCTTTCTCAACCGGAAGGGCCACTAGATATACTTATATTAAGTAAAAACAACAGAATACATTTCATCAGACTTTCTGAAAACACTGTCATCAGAAAATATAATGACTGATTATAAACTGAATTTTCAAGATGAAAGAAGTTTTGAGATAAAAACACATATTTTATCAAACTGAAGTAGACATTTTAAAGTAGAATGAATTGTTGATGTATTCAAGTAAAAACACCATGTGATTGACGTTCATTTTATTTAAGATATATGGTCTTAGTACTCAGTACTTATCAGAGATATATCATATGCAGATTTTGCAGCCTCCAACTACAGTGGTCATCATTGTATAGAGCTAATCAAATTTATAGAATAATGGTAAACCATGACGTCACAGTTTGATATTATAGAAAGTATTTTAGAGGTTGGGTCTGTAGAGTTTGACAGTTTTAATAGAAGACAATCAACTCTGTAACATCCCAGTTATTGTGGTAATAGGCGACAAAAAATTCATCGTAACATGAAAACAAGAAAAGATGTTAGTCAGTCAAGCAGTATGATTGTTTATCTGTTGGTCTCACACTTTCTATTATAAATCTTAATCACTTTTAGAACATTGATTTCAGCGGTTTGTTTGTTTTCTAACTATTATAGTGAAATGAAGAAAATTCATAACGCTTTAAGATCAAACTGTTATTCATTAGAATACCTCATTAATAATAGTGGAGGTACTGGATACAATATGGCGTCTTTCATTCTCTATCTGCCCTGCCTACTGTCTCTTCTATTATCTTTAATACAATACAATCAACTAGAATATAATACAGCTAATTTACTCTACACACCTCTTATTTCCTATTTTTCCGATGATTATAATGAAACAGATTTTTGATGAATGTTTATATAAAACATTAATATTAGGGCTGACCATTGTAAAGGTGATGTGGTATATGGTTATATCCAGACAGGAATATTTTACTTTTTACGACCGCGAGAAGAAATAATAATTGATGATAAAGTGTCATTCAATGTTTCGATTCCCAGATACTTAAATTCCAATAATTTTCTCCAAAGGGATTCTTCCAAACCATCGTGGTCTATTCTATCATAATTACTTAGATAAATAATTTTCTGAACAGGGATTCTTCCAAGCCATCGTGGTCAATTCTATCATAATCTATTTACATAATGTACAGGTGAAATAATGTTTTAGATAATAAAATCTTGTAGATGATTGAAAGGAGGAAACAGGTGCAAACATTATTTTACATAGATAAATAATAATCGTCTGGTTGGTTACCTAATATTTTTATCTCCTTTCTAAAGAGTTTCCAATAACGATAACTCGCTCTACATCAATTAATTATTATCTATAAAAGGGTATCTAAACCGAGACTAACTAAAATGTTCTAAGGTTGAATGATTGGATTCTGTTTACAATCAATTGACCAATAATATCAATCTATAAACATACAGCTGATATTTATGTTAATGTTACAATCATTCATTCATTATCAATATCTGCTGATTTAGCATATTTCATAACAACATTGTAAATATCTCTTAACGACATTCCACATGTCAATGAACTGAACAAGATTCAAAAGACTACATTCCTCAACAAAACAGATGTGTCGTATTCTGTAATTGATATTATTTCGATTTCTTTACGGTTATCTTTTATCGGAATGCAAAAAAGGAAATTTTCGTTTTATTCGACATCTGCTGCAGGTGCAACGAGTATTCATTCTAAGGATTATTGGGGATTTGAAATCTTCGATTTTTTTGATGATTTGTTGAAGAACAAGATTACAGATACAACTATAATCAATAATACAAAATAATAAAAACAAAGAAGTTAAGTGGCCCTTGTCTTATTCCGTTGTCGTTCAATTTTAACATCACTAAACATTGCTGTATATATCTTTGTAGATCCTCTTCAGAAGAAAGCCATCAATGGTAAATCAAAGACTACCAGAACTCCAGGAATGAGATTCTGACTATCTTAATGTGATTAATATGATGATATCACTAAACTTACAACACTTGATAGTAATTATAGAGTTTACATTACTTATAAAATTACACAATTTATAGTCAACAGATACTGATAAAATGTTGACCTGCAGCAAATCAGAATCATTGGTAACTTAAGGAATATATTTTACCTTGAACCTCTAATAATGTTTAAACTGGTGGGCAAAGATAATAAGATAATGATTATAGACTTGAACATCAAACAATATAAAATAGTAGGTTATAGGTAGATACATGTGTCCAGTGATAACAATATTTATTAAACGTGTAATTGATAGATAACCAAGACATTCATACACAGAATCTAGATATATAGAAAAGTGAAAGTGACAGGCAGCATTTCATCATGGAAACCTCTTTATCGGAATGTACAAAAGAGCTTTCTCATCTATTTAAAAATATCGAATATTTAAAGACGAAACATGTCATGTTAAAGAAATTTCCGTGTACAATACAAAATACCTTAAATAATTTAATTCCCAATACAGATCACAGCCCGGGATGAGAAATATGTTAAATCAACCAGAAAAATATTTTCTACCAAAACATTTATTTTACTTTCTTACAATTATTCATCATTTTACCTCAATAAATTACAACCATTATTTCTTACATTAAACTTGATTTTAAATACTTTAATTTCTCATTATATAAATCACTGTAAGTAATGTCTATTTTTATAAACCAATGATTTTTATTGATGATTGACACCAAATTGAACATCATTGATTTTAAAGTATGTGACGCGACAGTTGTACTTGAAAATCAGTTCAAGTATAGAATTGTCAGTACATGTGATTAACAATTAAATAATAACTTGATACTTGAGTTTAAACTGTTTTAAATATTAGATAGAACTTGACACTAACTGTTTATAGAAATACTTTATTACTGGTTATTTATTATAAATACTGAATAATTGATGATGGATGGTTGACTTCATTTTTGTCTCTCAATTAATCTTCAAATTGTCTGGACTCATTATTGAGATCTTGTACCCTTATCAGATTGTACTTACAAAGACATGAGTCGAGTTTTTTTTATCAAACATTGGTCAAACATTCTAAACAAATTTTAGTCAACCAGATGTTAAATTTCAGTAGAAAGAAAACATAAAAACATGTTCAATGTGAAAAAACACAGAACACAAGACAAGTTCCGGTTATGATTGATATAAAGGTATCAGTTCAATCAAGTGAAAACCAGAACAACATTGATTCTTAACAGAGATAATGTCAATAACAAAACATTAACATGGGTACAAATAGAAATGAAATGAATGGAGTTTTACGTCCTACTTATCTGCACCATGTGGGCTAATTAAGACAGTTAGGTACAAATAGAGACAGGTTGTATACTTGAGGCTGTTTATTTTCTATTATTATAGTGGCTGTTCTCTGGTATACTTATTTTACATTCCAACATTCATTTCATTCAAATCATAAGGAAAAAAATCTCTTTTAATATTTCAGATCGCAATTTACTATCTTCATTGTCAAAACACAATCTCTGTTGCGCAATAAGCCATATTATGGACAATAAGAAAGGAAATTTTTGCTGGAATATTGTCATCCCAAGATCATTATCCATCATGGTTACCAAACTTTTCCTTTAAAATTTAAAGCAAACTCCATCATATATATTGTCCTAAAAGGGACAGATTCGTAGTTTCAGGGGGTTGATAGGCCTTTGGGTTTTGCATATAATATGCAGTCTTCAGAAGTACTAGAAGTATACAATTCCTTCAAAAATACCTCAAACTAGGAATTTCATTTCTATTTCTACAAAATATTATGTCTTTTCTAGATATGGCAAATCACAAGTCGTCAAACGCAGATGATTCATAACACACATGCATTTGAAGGTTCAAATTTCGACGGTGAGCTGTGAGCACTATTACTGATTAGCTTCGGAAAAAAAATAAATCCCGTTTCTGAGACTAATGGGTGACACTATGAAAGATACAGGTACACTCAATATCATTCCTGTCAATCAAATTATTATCAGTATCAAGTAAGCATCGTATCAGTATCTGTTCTCATCTTATCATACTGACAGTATCAATCAAGTTTAAGTCATAATTATATCATCTTGATGTCACAGTATGATAATTAGTGGCAGCATTCCAGGTGTCTTTTGGTTCCTAAAACCTATCGTCTTAGACTTCAAAACATTACATCAATTCAGGATAAAAATCAAAAACAAAAAAGAAATCTGTTCTGTTGACATGATATTTCACACGAAGTAAAACAGATTATCTCGATCTTAAAAACTAATATTTATAGATATGTTGACACCAAGTAAATATGCTTTGATAAAATACATTAAGAATTAAACACCTTTAATTAATAGTAAAAGGTAGAATAAGTAACAAGATAGGTGTCATTGTTTTATTCTTCATCTTCTTTCATATTAAACATCTTGATGTGGTATATTACTAT
>NW_008708987.1:17050-17209 GCF_000327385.1 Lottia gigantea
GTGCGGATGGGGTTCGAACCCATGCGGACATACGTCCATTGGAACTTAAGTCCAACGCCTTAACCACTCGGCCACCACACTGCCTGTATACTGCCTTTCAAAAAGGGTAGACTTTTGAAATTCCCTTTGGGTCGTATAAAAAGGAAGAGGGTTGGGTGG
>NW_008708987.1:22732-25300 GCF_000327385.1 Lottia gigantea
ATGTGATGAAGCATATTTGACAATTAGTGACGTTATCAAACACTTATTTTTAGTGGTATTGCAGGAACCACAGAAGTCTGAATGTAAATTTGGATGATGTAAATTGATGCTATCAGTTACCCGATAAATATTAAAAATTTTTACTTTTAATATCCAGGCAAATTTATTTTATTTTTATTTATTGGCAGATTTCTCATCATTAAGTACTGACTAGTATATCTGAATGGGAGAATTTAATGACTTTCTTTTTAACACATAGTCATGTTTATATAACCCAGGTATAATTGGGTATAATTTAGTTCTTCAAAATTCAATTTGGTGATTACAGACTCCCCAAGTTTCTTCATGAACATGGCATTATTCTTCACAAAATTTAATCTTATTCCTGACTTTACTCATTATTTTGATGATAATGTGAAAAGTCTGTGTCTGGCACAGTCAGTAAGATGAAAATGTTTCTCTATAGAAGAAAATGGGAGGCCTTGAGGCATGGCTTTTGTCTGACAAAAGGACTGAACGTTTAGAGAATTTTAAAGCCACCATACCAAAAATAATTCTAGATTTTCATACCAATGGTTTCAGCTACTGGTATGAAAATTAAGAATATACTATTGTGAGTTTTTGTTAATGTTTTATTATGTTGTTTATTCATAAAATAGAACGTAAGCAGTAATACAAATGGTTTAATATAGGTGATACATTACAGACTCGTAGGCCATTGGTAAGCTTCTAGAACAAGAGTGATCATAATCACGTGTCTCTCGTGATGACGTCATATAGCGGGAAATACAAACTTGTTATCTAACAGTACATAATACAACATCCCCCTTATTTACAGTTATTATGATCAGTCTCTTGTAATACCTTAACTAAACATTAACTGTCTATTTTGACTATAGATTTACATATGAAAGTCTTAACTTTTGGAAAACCTGTTCATAACTCAATAACATTTTATATTTCTGTGATTAATCTTTTAACAGGTTTCCTTTTACGTTTAGACTTTCTTAAAACTTGACTAAACTTATTTTTAACAACGGGACTAGAATTATTCTCAACAAGAGGACTAAATGAATTCACTGGAGGTACATCTGAAAATCGTGTATGCTTTTGCGTACTTTCATTAGTAACTTCTTGTTGCTCAAAATCTTCAATATCATTATAAGTAAGGTCTTGATTACGAGGCGATTCACATGGAACTAAATTTGATCTATTACGTCTTAAACATCCTTTAGAAGTATTACAATATAAGATCTAGGTGATCTATGTTTCTTAACTATGGTTCCATGAGATTTACAGTCTCTAATAAAAACATTTTGTTCAGGTTCTAAATCTTTTAAACGATTAACCTTATGACGTTTATCAAAATTACACTTAGTTTTCGCTCTATATATCTCCTCTCTTTCCCTCACTAAACTTAAATGTGACCAATTAGGAATCAATTCTCTAGGAGAAACAGGAACTTGAGTTCTTAATTTTCTGCCGAATAGTAATTCTGCAGGACTAAAACCTGAATGTAATGGAGTTGACCTATAAGCTAATAATGCTTTATAAGGATCATTAGATTTCTTAATAAGATTCTTAACAGTCTTAACGGCTTTCTCAGCAGTTCCATTGCTTTGTGGATATACAGGACTGCTGGTGATATGCTCAAATTCGTAATCTTTTGCGAATTCCTTAAATTCTAATGAAGAATATTGAGGACCGTTATCTGATCTTAACGTTTGAGGAATTCCAATGATTTTAAATGAAGTATTACTTCTTTACTTGAAGTATACGTTAACTTAGCAATTTCTACATATCTAGAAAAATAATCAACTACTAATAAATAAGTGTTTCCGTGACAATAATACAAATCACTGCCCACAATTTCCCATGGTCTACCTGGAAATTCAGTAGGTTTAAGCGGTTCAAATTGTTTATCACGATGCTCAGCACACTGAGTACATTTATAAACTAAGTCTGCAATTTGAGAGCATAGGTTAGGCCACCATACACTTTGCATGGCTCGATCTCTGCATTTGGTTACACCCATATGACCTTCATGAAGTTTATCAAGAATTTCTAACCGCATTGAGCTTGGAATTAAAATACGCGATCCTCTCATCAGGATATTTTGTACTAAAGCGATTTCATGGCGTACAGCCCAATATGCTCTTAATGCACTACTCAAAATAACACGATCTGGCCATCCATGTTTAACATATTCTTTAATTTTAACACATACAGGATCGATTTCCTGTTGTTTAATAATTTCAGTTAAACGATTTTCAAGTTTCTTACAATTTTGAACTACGCCAGCTATCATGGCTTCACATTCTTTTGATAATTCTAAATCAGACTTATCTGCAGTAACCGATAAAGGTGCTCTGCTTAAAGCGTCAGCTATAATTAGATCACGACCGGGAACGTGACTAATTGTATATCTATACCTAAATAACCGTAATCTAAATCTCTGATTCTTGCAGTAGCTCATTTACACATTTGGTTCCTAACAATGAGATTAAAGGTTTATGATCTGTTTCGATATGAAATTTTATACTGCCTGTATACTGCCTTTCAAAAAGG
>NW_008708987.1:27789-30200 GCF_000327385.1 Lottia gigantea
CGCCACGCTGGCCTTTCTTTTTTACTTCTCAGGCATAGTCAGGTCTCCGTAGCGAATGTAGTTTGTATTTTCAAGACAAAAAATGGCTGCCCCAGGTGAGGCTCGAACTCACAACCTCCGCATTCCTCAACCCGTGACCAGCACGGGGAAGGTACTGTCTATAAGTACGGCGCGCTAACCGATTGTGCCACTGGGGCGCACAGTGGAAACGTGCTGTCAGCCTGGGTATACCGAGACGGTACGGATAAAACCGTTCACGGTATTAAATGGAATGATTTGAACGAATGTAAATTTTCAAAAAAATGTATTATAGTGCGGATGGGGTTCGAACCCATGCGGACATACGTCCATTGGAACTTAAGTCCAACGCCTTAACCACTCGGCCACCACACTGCCTGTATACTGCCTTTCAAAAAGGGTAGACTTTTGAAATTCCCTTTGGGTCGTATAAAAAGGAAGAGGGTTGGGGTTAGGGTTTGGAGCGTGAACCACGTCGCATTCTCTGTTAAAAATGTAGTATACAAGCAAAAAAACCTTAGCCATCCCTGCCGTGACCAGGATTCGATCCTGGGTCGTCACGGCCACAACGTGAAGTCCTAACCACTAGACGATCACGGCTATCTGGAACGCCATATGCTCAGCTTTCCACGACCGCCAAAAAATTGAATATCGATTATATGTGTCCGCTGGATATTACCGAATGCAACATATGCGGTTACTGTGCAGGTAGAGTGGCCGAGCGGTCTAAGGCGCTGGTTTTAGGCACCAGTCTCTTCGGAGGCGTGGGTTCGAATCCCACCTCTGCCAGAATACTTTTGCTCAATGTTATCTTATAACATGGTGGAGCTTTTCCCTCGTCTGTGCCTGCAAAAACCGTGCGGAAGGCATCTGGTTGGATGGCCGAGCGGTCTAAGGCGCTGGTTTAAGGCACCAGTCTCTTCGGGGGCGTGGGTTCGAATCCCACTCCAGCCACTAGTCTTTTACCAAAGTTTACAATTGCTGCACGCCGAATTTGAAAGAAAAAAAAAAGGACAAACCACTCACCCTGATTATGAAAAAAAAAATTCCGACGAGACGGATTTGAACCATCGACCTAAGGATTACTACAAGTCTAACCAACTACAGTCCTCCGCTCTACCAACTGAGCTATCGTCGGGTACAGGATTGTGGTGTTGTTTTAGTGAAAGGCTTCATTTTATACACACGCATGGGATTAACACTTTCATCTTGTGACGGGTTGCAGCACGGATTAGCAGCGAAAGCGGCACCATGGAAGACAGTAAGCCGTTAATCCTAAAAGAGAAGAAAAGAAAAAAATGGAACCAGGGGACACCCGGGATTGAACCAGGGACCTCTCGATCTGCAGTCGAATGCTCTACCACTGAGCTATATCCCCACTGTAAAATGCGACCTCCTACAAACATCTGTTTCCCAGGTCTCATCGATTTTTTCAAAGGGAACAAACCAACAAACCAACAGACGAGTTTTAAATGTCAACTTCGGTCTCGACAAGCTGCCTTTTTCTTCGCCACGCTGGCCTTTCTTTTTTTTTTTTTTTTTTTTTTTTAAAGTCCGGTTTATAGGTCGACCCAGACTCTTTTTTAATGAAAATGAAGAGGGTAGTCTCTTGTAAACCGAAAACCTTTCCACTTTTTCGATCTTCTTGTCCTAAATATGTTAGATATTGTTGTGAAAGCCGTCTCAGACTAGCAACCAATCGTCACTTTTGACCTTATTATTTGAGCGCTGAATATTTGGCGCGATGTATTATGACGTTATTGGGTAGGCTAGTAATCCGTTTGTTGTTCTACCACCTTATAATTTAACATTTATGCCATTTCTTTGAACTACCTATCTATCTACATATAAAAAATATAATTTCCAATATTTGCCGTGAGTAATTTTTTCACTCCATTTATTCTGTTTCTTTTTTCTAACAGTTTTTGTGGTTTGTATCGTGAAATACATAAATCTGCATCTCAACACATAGGCACGGGAGACGCTTCTAAAATTTTTATAACAAATTATTTATTTAGTTCATAGTTTCTATAACTTGTGCTTTTAAAAAGCTATCGAAGGATTGTCGGTTACGTAAATATTTTGAATCCCTCGGGATCCATTTTTACTGTACTAGCAGATATTTGATTATGAGAAGTGGATTTGAAGACAAAGGACATACATATACTATCACGCATAGTAAGCCCAGCTAATCATTTCAATTTTCATCAGAGGTACGTGGTTCCTGCAATTCCAATAGCTGTCACTAATCGCGAAATGCTGTGTTTGTTACCTCTTTGATGAGGCATATTTATTTAATGTGGCACCCTAAATTGATCTTTTTGGTATCCTACCAACATATTGAAATAATCAAAGTTGGTTTTGATTATGTCAATATCTTGTGCACTACCGCT
>NW_008708987.1:30250-54024 GCF_000327385.1 Lottia gigantea
TTCTTGTTGGTGGATGGTGTCCGCTTCGGAGAAATTCCATATCGCAGACGTTGAGTAGGGAACGGGTTGCTCCCATGGTTTCTTCTTGATCTTCTTCTGTAGTCTTGATACTGCGTTCTTCTTCTGTGTTTCTTCTTGGCGATCTATAGAGAACTAAGTCCCCAATGATCGCCACACCTACAGAGGAGCGGGGCGCTCTTCTGATGTGCTACTTACTTTTACTACGTATATCACTTTTATATACGGCCAGTTTTGCATGATAAAATGGAGTGTGGGTGAAGAAGTCAAATTTTCTTATGTTTTCTACGAATGGTCGTTCCGATCTAAATTGGGTAAAAGATACAGAAAATATTGGTTACTTCAAGGTAATTGTCTTATTTTTTAAATTGTTTTCTTTACGATTACTCGGCTGTTGAAAATGATTTCAATGCTGATGTGATCAAATTTTGTGGCTCTGGAATGGAAGGTAGTTTTTGTAGTTACCTCCCTTTTAACGCAGTTAATTCTACCTGCATTACAGGACAATGTTTAAGAGTTCCTTCAATATTTGGCAGCAGCTGGTAAAATATATATTTTTTAATTCACAACTCAGATTCCCACCCAGTAGTCCAGTGGGTTAGGTGCTTGCTGGAAGGTCCAAGGTTCAAGACCGGCATATAATAATATGATAATACATGGACTCAAAATGGTGGGTCGCTTTATCCAAATAGCTTGAGACAGCCTATCAAAAATAACCTTTTACATAGGAGAGGGGTTCCCCACACTCATATATTACTTACAGGTGTTTTGAATGTGTTCATATCATAAAAATGGCAATGTGCAAGTATGTTGATTAGTTGGTATAAAAATTCTGTGACATTATGGATATTTATTACAATGGTTACTAAATACTAGCTTTACCTGCTAAAGTGAATCACAGTAGAAATATGTGAAGTTTTGATAAAACAATTATGTGTGATATAAAGGAGATCTATATGCATTGAAGAAAAAACAATTAGTGTAGAACAAGAATTTTTTCTTTCTTTTTCCTGAACCAATGAATCAATTATATCTTTAAATTAGAGCTTTCACAATTGATTTTAGTAAGACATAGCTTTAAAAGTGATCTTTTTTTTATAAAATCCATAAACAGAATTCAATAAAGGCTGAAAATAGCCATTAAAAGTCGATTCTTTGCTCCTTGGAGATAAATTTGTATAGAGGATGTATTTCCTATCAATGCAGAGGTTCCAATGAGATGAGAGCAGTCTGATTAAAACGTTAAAATGTCATCTAAGTCTAAGATAATGAGTAGGTTTCGAAGCAAATTTCAGCCAAGCCATGACATTGACCAGACAGAAGCCTCATTACTACCATGTTTTCATACCAATGTAATCAATTATAGCAAACACTTGTTTTATTTACCGATGATCTTCTCATCTATTAAGATTTTTTATTTTATTTGAAATAGCCTTGTGCGATACCCTTGAAAGATCAAAATTGAAAAAGAGAAAGTTTAAATTGCTGTCCTGGCAAAGTTTCCTTCATTGCGTGGTATTGCCCGATTTCACAAGCCCAACCAAATGCAGCAAATAAGGACACAAAACTTCATTTCATTAATTTCTAACTTTTTTATTTTGATAGCACAAGACTGAAAACGTTTATATTTGATTTGTCCACATGTAAAAAATAGCACTTACAAAAGCAGTCAACATTAAATACCGACTAGTATCTGTGTGATAGAATGTTAATGACTCAAATTATAAAATTTCCTTCATTGCATGGTGTTGCCAATCTTCATTAGCCCAAGTGACTATAACCTTAAAGGAATTGTAATGAGGGGTTTTATGTGATGAAGCATATTTGACAATTAGTGACGTTATCAAACACTTATTTTTAGTGGTATTGCAGGAACCACAGAAGTCTGAATGTAAATTTGGATGATGTAAATTGATGCTATCAGTTACCCGATAAATATTAAAAATTTTTACTTTTAATATCCAGGCAAATTTATTTTATTTTTATTTATTGGCAGATTTCTCATCATTAAGTAATGACTAGTATATCTGAATGGGAGAATTTAATGACTTTCTTTTTAACACATAGTCATGTTTATATAACCCAGGTATAATTGGGTATAATTTAGTTCTTCAAAATTCAATTTGGTGATTACAGACTCCCCAAGTTTCTTCATGAACATGGCATTATTCTTCACAAAATTTATTCCTGACTTTACTCATTATTTTGATGATAATGTGAAAAGTCTGTGTCTGGCACAGTCAGTAAGATGAAAATGTTTCTCTATAGAAGAAAATGGGAGGCCTTGAGGCATGGCTTTTGTCTGACAAAAGGACTGAACGTTTAGAGAATTTTAAAGCCACCATACCAAAAATAATTCTAGATTTTCATACCAATGGTTTCAGCTACTGGTATGAAAATTAAGAATATACTATTGTGAGTTTTTGTTAACAAAGGAAACAAGTGTCAAACGGACTGAGAATTAGAGATAGCCAGCTATTGGTATCCCAAATTTGAGGCTTCTGAAAATAAAAGCTAGTCAAACAAAGGACATTTTTCAGTTTTAGAAAGCTGGTATTATCCTCACTGTAGTCTCAAAGTTATAAATTTTATATATCGAAATATAATCTTTAACAAGATAACTCACTTTTCCATTACTTATTATAGTCTGACTTAGATATTTCACAGAAACTGAAGTTGCTGAGTACAAAGAGACAACGACAGTAAATGCTTCTATCAATATCAATTGCTCGTAAACACTCTAAAAACTAAAGTGTTTGAAGGAATCAAATGTAATTCGGTATGTGCATACATATTCATGAAACAAAGATCCGTCGGTCCATCCGTCCGTCAGTCCGTCTGTCAACATTTGCTTGTAAACGCTCTAAAATCTATATTTTTTTTGATGGAATCAAATGAAATTCAGTATGTGTATACATATTCATAAAACGAAGATCATGTTCGAATTTGAGCTATTTTCGACCGTTAGAAGCAGAGTTATTGCCCTTGCCCCAAATCTTTAATATTTACCATCCGCATGCCGTAGTGGGCGTATATGGCTGTGGTCCACTTTCTTCTTATATCTATTGGTGGCTTTTCTATATATGGCAGTCTTTATCAAGTAAAGACCACTCGTCTTTTAAAACTTCAATTGCGGATTATTCTGCACATGCATGTGGTTGTCATTTGGAGTATTTGATATTTATTTACAAATATAATATAAATGTTCTATTACTGAAAAAGTTTTTTCATGGAGGTCTTTAACTCAGTTTTATCTTATCAGTGTGTAAATGATCAGAGCCATGGTGAACATCAGACTTGAAAAACATTAATGTTGAAATATACACTGGTAATTAGAATTTGTAGGTAGGGTGTGTTTATTACAGTTACTATGGGATGGTTAATTATCAGCAATAGAAATTTACTGTCTAGTCTACATGCTGTTAAATTCAAATTTCTCTTTTAGGCAGTAAAGTGAATTCTCAACAAATAATCAATGCTGGCCACAGTGGTGACCTACTAAGACTGGGGGTACAAATAATGAATAGACTTGACTCAATAGGGGGACAACTGTCAAGGTTGAATTACAAATGTGGAATCTCTGGAGAAGAGCCATATATGCAAGCCTCCAATGGAGCCTCTACGAGGGTTCTTTCCCATTAACATTTTTGCAAAATTAAATTGATTTGAGAATTCTGACACATATTTTAGGGCAAAAAAGGTAAAAGAAAATGATAGAAATGAAGTGGGGGTAAAATTGGATTACAAGTAATTTTTGTACCCCCCACCATACCAGCTACTTCTAGCAATATTAGTTCACTGCTATATGCTAAGTTGGTGTTATAGATGCCATGGGGATATTTGTCAAAACGCTACTGTATCTCTTTAATTAGGGCTTGACTTTTATTTGCCCACTTAATTTATTGTTTGGAGCATCATAAGAAAGCAATACTTACAAAAACAAAAAACTGTTGACTTATTTCAATATACCAAATATATTTTAGCAGCAAATCTTTTTTATAGATGCCTTCTATTGATGGTACAAGATTTTGTTATGTTCTTTTCCTGTAGATGTCTGTTCAGATGATGAAAATAACATTTGTGTTGGTTGTAGTAAAGAAAGTTGACCAATTCAGATATTTATATACACTAACTTTAATGCCAAAGTTGAATCTAATTTCATTGACAATTTTTGCATACCAAACCAAAATGTGACTGAAAGGCTTCTCAAATGTCAATGGAAAAACACTATGTACTACAGAATAGGAAGCAAACCCCAAAATCAAAATAATACATTGGTAATACATTGGTAGGAGCAATTGAACTATTCATATAAGGAAGGAAGTAAATTAATCACAAATAAAGAAATATATTTCATAATAAAAAGTGGTATAAGGTCAAAGAGTAAGCATACCCTGCCTGGGTCAACCCAGTGGCAGAGCCAAAGGGGGGCAGAGGGGACAGCTGCCTGATTCCCTGCTACTATCTTACAGGGAAAGGCACAATGGATCCAATGGCATCAACGAATTCATTTAGCTTTCCTGCCGTCACTGGCCAACATTATTTTATATTTATACTCAGGTGTTTTGTGTCTTTCAACAATAGAAGTGAAGGTATATTAAGCCTAAAGACAGTAATTTTCTTTCTTATCTAAAAAAGATTGTGGGGAGATATTTGGCAATTTGTTAAAAACATTTCATTTGACGTAAAGAAAATAGACGAAAATTTGCTGAGAGTAATTCTTAGAGGGATTAACATAATTATAATGACACAAAATAGCAAAGTGCCAAATAGAAGATGTGATATGTCTCATTTCAACCTTGCTGATATTGGCGCCAATCCATTCTTATCTAGGTCAATGTTTTCAATGTGAGTTTTTTAAGGTGTCTTATAGTTAGAAGTAATAAAGCTATAACTGTATTTATCATTGTTTCAGTGGTGGTTCTATAAGGTTTCAAAGCACCCAAAGATATGAGACTGGTCTGACTGGCCTTAAATGTCAGGTGTCGAGAGCCTCCTTTAACAATCTAATGATTCTTGTAAAAAACACCACTGTATTTCGTGATTTCAACTAGACAGTTGAATTGTCTGACTTTTTCTAGTCCAAACACGAGTTTCTCTGTAATGAAGATCAGAAATACAGAAATATAGAAAGTTCTTTCTAAAAAAAAAGAAGCAAATAAATGCTTACTCTTCTAGACACCTGATACCACTTTTCATTATGAAATACTCTTACTCACTTATGGTTGATATACTTCCTCATGTGAAAAGTTTATTAGCTGCTACTAATGTTTAGCCAGTATGTTGTTTTGGATTTAGTGTTTTGTTTTGTGGTTTTGATCATTAGTACTTGGTTTATTTACAATAGCCTTGAATTTAGATCTAAGAGCTCTGAAAAATACCATAATCAATTCCAACTAATTGTATTGGTTTATTTATTATATTGAAATGGTTTCTAATTTTATTATATGAAATGTATTTCTGAATATATTTATTATAAATATGAAAACAAATATAGTGAACACTAGTGAAAATTATTTTTTATTTATCTTTTCTCATCAGAACTGAACATTGTATGTCATAGTGACACTGAGATACTGGATCTCTACATCTCATTCTGATCTCCATTCAGAAAATTGGTTATTGTAGTGTCTAAATGGACAAATGGGCAGATGGTAAAGGCTGTGAAATATCAGCTGGTGCTCAGTTATCCTCTGACACAAAGTATTGAAATAGTTTTGACCTTTTACAATAGACTTGAATTTAGATCTAAATGCTCTGAAAAATACCATAATCAATTCCAACTAGTTGTATTTTGTAGTGGACATAAACAAAATTCTCCAAGCATTTAATTTTCATGAACCAATTAGTTGCTGTATTTGAAAAGAATTTATAGCTCGATTATTCTCAACTGTTTATGATCCTAATTTTACATCTGAATTTCCTTTTGTTGCATTTTGCAGTGGACACAAAAAATCAATTTTTGCGAGGAAATTTTCTAAGCATTTTATTTTCATGAACCAAGTTAGTTGCTGCATTTGAAAGGAATTTATAGTTTTGATTATTCACGACTGTTTATGACCCTAATTTTATATCTGAATTTTTTATGTTATAAAACTTAATTGGAGTCATTTCAGTGATCTTTCTTCCAACATGAAAGACGTCTGCAAACGATTTCTGATAGCTGGTTCATGTCTTTTATTCCGGTATTGATGTTTTCTTTTAAAACCATCAGACGTCTTTGTCAGTTGATTTTTCCTCCAAATAAAGGAACATGACTTTTCTTTTCTATATTTGAACTGTGATAGTAATCTACAGAAAATTGATAATGATATTGGCCCTGGAGTAAAGATTTTTTTGTTATCCAAGCTTCTCTAAGATTGATGTTTTTACAAACTAAGAATGATTTTCTGAGTAATTAGGGAAAATGAAACCATAAGAATTAGTTTCTTCACGGAAAAAACACTGGTTGTTAGACATTTCAGTACTTTCAAAGATCCAGTCGTAACAGTTTTATCAAAGCCAGGAATTTATGTTTGTTCATTCAATCATCAAGGTGTAGGAAAAATATACATAAGGCATAAGGTATCAAATTGCAGCTTGTGAATCAAAAAAAAAAATTATTATTAACTGCAAATCGAATCAAATTGTATCATATTCTTCAAAATGTTACTTTCATTTGAATTGATGTGAATGTGAAACCCCTCTCCCCTCTCACACACACACACCCACCTCCCTCCCCCTTAAAAAAATTAGGCTGACTCAGCTTTTGCCACCATAGTTTCAGAGGTTTCTTAAATGCATGGTGCTGTGAGCCCCCCTTGACTATTCTCTGGTCAAAACTTGCCCCCTTCACCAATGATTGCTGGAAATGCCACTGGGTAACAGATGAACTTCATGTTTGCACATGACAAAAGTTCAAACTAATTTTCAAATGTAGTCTTTACATTAAAGGTGGCAAGAAATGTCAAAATAGTTACAGTACCCTTAGAGATTACAGTACCTTCTAGAAAATGGATTACCTAATTTTCTCATTGGTTGAACTCAAAGTCACAATTCTGTTAGTAAGATGTAATAGTTATTGACAGTTATCTCCCTTGTTAATAAACTATTGTAATCAAGGTTGTAGCCAAGGTCGTTGCTGCAAGTCTGCAGAAGCCAAAACTGACTTACCAGGACAAAAAGATGTGTAAAATGATTGAAATTGGTTTTATAAATTTGACTCTGGTGTGTATTTAATCCATTTCCTTCTATTCTGTCAAAAATGATTAAAAAATAGTCCCTTACACCAGTTTGAGCATACCCTTACGTTTTGTTTAGCTACAAAGCTGATGACAACTGGACTTTTATCTGAAAATAGGGGTAGGGAAATGGGTTCAATGGCTGTGAGGTTGCTGAGTATATTATTATGGAGACTATCACCAAGTCTTTGTGACCTAGGCCACTGCTTTCATGAGACTATGTTCTCATCACCATCTAAGACCAAGTATAAAATGCCTTCTCCTATTCAGGTCCTTTAACATTTATTAGAAAAGTTGTAGTTATACGAGAAGGGCAGTGTGGATAGGATTGTACTTTGGTAGATGTCTAAAAAACCAATGGTATGTTTTTGTACACTGCAAACAAAACTAGACAGACTAAAACTAATTCCATCTTAGCTCCTCTTGAAGGCATATCATTGTTGTTGGTGCTCTTGGAGTAAAAGTACATAGAGATATATCTGAAGAAACAATAAAATATACTACTAATGTAATTAAGTATGATATTAATTGGGTATTATTGTCTTATATCATACCTTGGCACTGGATCTACCTCAGAGATACTGGTACTGACATAACAGGTTAACCCTATCGAAAACTATTTCTAATTGATAGAGGCCAGTTTGTAACTGAGGGAGGTTCATGCATGTTAAGGGAATTATCTTTCTTTCATAACTTGATTCAAATTCTAGTCTTGATCAATTTGAATAAGGTATACTGGTGATCCGGATATTTGACATTTTCTTATTAATAAAGGCCAGTTCATGTCTGAGGGGATTCATGCATGTTAAAGGGACAGTTGCCTCATTTTTTTGACCAATCATACTTAAGTCTCAGAAACGGGTATTTTTTAGCTCGACAAATCAGTTATAGTGTTCACACCCTACAGTCGAAATTTGCACCTTCAAATTCATATGCGTCCAGAATTATCTGTATTTGAAGTTAAAAGACTAGTGTCATTTTTTGAGATGCTGCCATATATAGGAAAGACATATATAGAAATAGGAAAAGTTATTCCTAGTTTGAGATATTTATGAAGGAATTATGCGATTATCGTACATTTGTAGTAACTTTTAAGACTATTTACATATATTGAAGACTCAAAGATTTTCAGAACCACAGTTATCTGATTTGATAAGAGATCAAGTTTTAGTGATTGAACTATTCTATGATTGCAACACTAAAATCATTTTAAAGTGGAACAGTCATCATTTTCGGGGATTGATTTGGGTCTTTATGGTGCTTTAATAGTCTTAAGAAGTACTAAACGCATGCAAATCGCATAATCCCTTCAAATATACCTCCAACTAGAAATTTCACTGTCTATGCCTATATATGTGTTTTCTATATACGGCATAGTCTCACTAAAATTCGAGTCGAATTTTTAATTTCAAACATGAATAATTATGGATACACATGGATTTGAAGGCTCAAATTTCGACGATGAGCTGTGAACACTGTTACTGATTATGTAAGCTAAAAAAATTCCTGTTTCTGAAACTAAGGTATGATTGGTCAAACAGATAGTGAAGGTTCTCCTTTAATTAATTATAGTTTTCCAGAATAAGTCCCCTGGTTTGAAGATAGTGGCATGTTAGGGCAATGAACATTTCTTGGGAGGGTGTTTCTATTTTTTTCAGGTGGTTCTGAAATTAGGGCATCTGGTGAAACAGAGACATAGATATGAAGGTTGATCTTCTGCTGTATTTAATCACTCACCAAGGAATTACAATAATTACACAGTGAAAGACACGTCAATATCATAAAATTTCATCAGCTGCTATATTTGGTCTTGTTTTAAGACAGCAGATCAACTCAAATAAAGCTAATTGTTGAGAAAGTCAGGTGGGACCCATATCTTGCTTGTTTTTACATCTCCTCTTCTCCCATCAGTAATTTACATACGGCCATTTTGTCTGGACAATATCACTAAGATTAAAAGTCAATCAAAGAGTAATAAGAAAGTTCTTGGAAGATATATATTGAACATTAAACATATGGTTCTTATCATCTGGACAAATTTCTTCAAATTTCTCTCTAATCTACTATAATTGTAAAAGAACTCATAAATACCTTAATTGATCATCTGTGTAGGATGTTTTATCATTGTGCTAATCAATATCAAGAAATGATGTATTTTGGGTTAAAGAGGAATGAGTCCCTGCTGACATGAAAATAAAATGAATGGAGTTTTACATCCTACTGTTCTGTACCTAGTGGGCTAATGAAGATGAGCAATACCATGCAGTGTGCAGTGTGGCATGAGGCTACTCTTTTTTCATTTCCATGAGTCGAGGGATCTGTAACGTGCACGGCCTCGGTATTACAGGAATCACAGTAGTTCAACAGGAAACAAGATATCTGAAATCTGTACCCAATACACATACATCGACCAGAAAATCTCTATACAATCCCTGTAAGTCGAAGATGAGAGATACTTAATAGTTGAGAGATGGTTGCCCCCTTACACCACCAATTCAACATTACAATTCAATGAAAAAATATCTGAAATCCATCAAATACTACTATTATTAAATGATTACAGTTATTTTGATGTCAATATCAAAAGCTAATAAAATAATTTTGAATGCTACAAATTGTATATTAGATATTTTCTGATTTTTATTTTATTTTATTATATGTTTTCATTTTGATGAATGATTTCAAATAACTTAAATAAATCATGAAATAGTTTTTAATTGCATGAAAAGAGCAAGCCATGAGATCACAGCAGCTAAATTTAGGAAAATACTGATTTTAATATATAGAAAAATTTGGAGCAGAAGGGTTGTCAACTATAAATTCAACAAATTGCCATGTACTGAAAACAGATGAATTGACAGAAACAAATTTAAAGGGAGATGTGAACCATTTTTTGACCAATCATACCTTAGTCTCAGAATCAGGATTTTTTTAGCTAAGCCTATCAGTAATAGTATTCACAGCTCACTGTCAAAGTTTGAGCCTTCGAATTCATGTGTGTCCAGAATTATCTGTGTTTGAAAGTTAAAATGACGACTCATTCTTTCTTGAGACTCTGCCATATATAGAAAAGACATCTATAGAAATAGGACCAGAATTTCCTAGTTCTGGCTTTTTTTGGAGGGAATTATGTGATTTTTGTACATTTCTATTACTTCTGAAGACCCCAATCACAAGGCCTGTTTCCAAGGAATACTATTTTAGGAAACAGATGCAAACATTAAGAATATATCTATTTTTGATTTGAATCAATTGAATCGTAGGTTTGTAAAAAACTTTTGACGAAGTCTGGATAATTTGTTGACAGATGCAATTTAAAATCAAATATATGAGACTTTCTAATGAAGTTATCCTTACATCTCTAATGTGGCTGAACATTTTTATAGTTTCAATTTTACACTTTACAAGCCTAGACATGATAAACTGTAGAAAGAGTTTAGATATTAAAATTCTGGTTGTGGTGCTCTTAAAGATCAGTCCTTTCTTCTGGTTTAAAGTGAAAATAGGTGAAATACTAAAAAAGAGAGACTTGTTTATGGGTGATTTATTGATTTATGATCTAAGATCTAAAAACAGCTTTATTAGTTCTGTGTTGCTTGCTCCAAGAAAGTTGGTTGAGAATTTCTTATATATTAAGGGATACCTGGTGTGTAATATTTTTTGTCTATGTGTGCCAAATTCATTAAAATTCTAATTGAAAATTACTAAAATAACCGCAATTGATTTTATTGGTGAGTTGATAATCATGAAACATCATGAATATTTGTTATCTCTGTCCCTAATATGAGGTTTACCTGCTATATAAAACATGGTGAATTGTAACAGTTTGGCACATGTTAAAGAGATAAAGAGACCATGCATGTTATTGCTCCTCAAACAGGTCGATTTTGGTGCCATTTCGAAGAAAGAAGCTTGATCTAATGCCAGATGGTTCAGTTTCCAGATGACCTGCTTTTTTCTTTCGTCTAACATTGCATATATTTGATGTTTGTGCCAATATCAACACAATGTTTATTAATTTATGTTTAAATGATTAACTTAAATTTTGCTTGATTTATTCAAGAAAGTTTACAGGGTATACGATTTTGATAAACATTGTGTACATGACAGTCAGTTCAATATTTCTTTTTTTAAAGAGATATTACCAGTTCCTCATTATCATTAATTTAAAGTTTGTCAGTTTCAAGCAAAATTTGTGATTTAAGTCTCAGTGTTGAAATTTGGTTCTTAAATCCACGTGCTTCCAGAATTATCCATGTTAGAAAGTTAAAATGATGACTCATCTTTTCTTGAAACTCAGACATAATTATATTTCTTATTTATTTGAGGTATATTTGAAGGCATTTCTAGGACTTCTGAAGAGAAATCCAAAATCAATCTTTGAAAATGGAACAGGATTCCATGGTCTTATGGAGTTCCAATTGGTATTAGGTGTTAGAAAAAATACTCTCCTAGAAGCACTGGCCTAGGAGTAGGGACTATGGATTTCTGCTTAAGAGTTTGAAATGAAATAAATGGAGTTTTACGTCCTACTTTTCTGCACCATGTGGGCTAAAAAAGGTGGGCAATGCCATGCAGGGTGCTATGAGGGAAATTTTGCCAGGACAGCGGCATTAACCTGCTCTTTTTCGATTTCCAACTGACAAAGGATCTGTAGCACACGGGACCTCGGTTTATTGTCAAATCCAATTTACTAGACGCTTTTTCCATGTCAGCCCCTCTTACCTGCATCACTGACAGGGGGAAACCGGGTTGAAAAATCCGAAGGTATTATCTCGACCTACATCCATTTAAAGGCATTAATTGTAATAGAAGTAATTCAAATATGTCATGCAATTGCTTCAGGACATGTATGAAAGGAGATCTAATCTGTCGAGACCAGAACATTATAGGTAAAATAGTGATATATCATTACTAACCACGAACAGAGAAAACACCTGTTCAGCTGCTTCATGAAAGATATTGTAAATTGAGAAATCGCTTGTCAATACATAGAGATATATATGTTTTAATCATATTTCCATGTTGATTTGGACCTCAATAACCCCAGAAACATGTTGATAGTTAACCGGTAAATTAGGTGTTAAAAACATAATTAAACTGACCATTGAAGTCAGCTGGGGTCATAACATGGATCGTTACATTCACAATGGTAAAAAACAAAATAAAATAGACAGTTATACTCATCAGGATGCCTGAAGTTTGACCTTGGACTTTTGAAATTGGAAGTGATATTTAAGGCATGGTTCCCGTGTCAATTAGATTTTTAAAACATAGAGATGGAATTAATGAGTTTAACCGATCAAAAACGACCTTTTTCATACAAGAGGGGGTTGCCTGAACTCATATACTACCTATGAGTTAGGCACCTGTACTCATCTATTATTCACAAGTTTCAGGCATGTGTTCATTTTACAAAACAAAACCTTAAAAATGGCTACATTCAAGCATGATGATTGGCCAGTTTGAAACGACTTGACATTAATACATTCTCGGTCTCAAATGCAAGAATTCCTTTCTTGAGGGATACATGGTAGAAATAATTTTCAGTAAATGTTCAAAGTTTATGAGAATGACTAGACTATCTCTGCATTGTGATCTTTCAGGTTCTCATATTGTATGAGCCATCAAGTCAGCCACAGCCACAAAATGCATGAGAATTGGAGAAGTGGGATCAATCATAAACTTTGGGTCAGTAAGATTCTTTTTTTTTATTATTCATATTCTGGGTTTTGTTGCATCATTTCTAAATATTAAATTTTTAAACTTTTCAAGCTGAATGAACACTCCCTACAGGGTGAATAATTACACAATTTGATGGTATTCTATTAAATTCTATTATATTTATGGGACACAATGCTATTACTGTTTACATTTGTAATTATATGGTTTTGCACAATATGATCAACCTATTTCCATTCAAGATATCATATAACAGGTATACTGTTCTGTAACTGGACAATTTTGTCTTGTTCTATGCTGTTAACAAGTTTGCAACATCACAAATTCTTTTTTAAAATAACTGATTCCTATCAAATTAGAAGGAATTATCACGTAGTAAATTAGAAAGTAGAAGTAATACTTATTTTAAATCTTAATCTTACATAATACCTGCAAATTTGACATTCGAGTTGGTGTGTCTTATCTTGTCTTGTCCTGCCTGTGTAGCTGTCAATCAAGCTTTCTAAATCAATCATTAAAATATGCAGTTCATGTTCAACGCTTTTAAAATTCCTGCCAATATTCTTAACCTTATTCTTCTATGGACCTGACCAGAAACTTAACATGTCTTTTAAATTTAAATTTATTGATTTGAAGAGATGAAGTGTTTTTAAAGTTCACGTTTAGAATACAGTGGATAGAAATTAAAATGAAAAGAAAGATCTTGGACTGTATATTCTCTTTATTAGTAGCTGCATGATTGAGTTCAAAGTCAAGTGAATATTTGTCAGGGCAATTATGCACAAGGCAAATTAGAACAAGGAATATTAGCACAAGGCAAATGCAAATAAGCACAAGGCAAATAATCATAAAAAAGCATAATGCAAAAAAGCACAAGGCAAATAAGCACAAGACAAATAAGCACAAAGCGAATAAACACAAGGAAAATAAGCACAAAAAAGCATAAGGCAAAAAATCACAAAGCAAATAAGCACAAGGCAAATAAGCACAAAGCAAATAAGCACAAGGCAAATAAGCACAAAGCAAATAAGCACAAGGAAAATAAGCACAATGCAAATAAGCACAAAGCAAATAAGCACAAGGAAAATAAGCACAAGGCATATAAGCAAATAAGCACAAATAAGCACAAGGCAAATAAGCACAAATAAGCACAAGGCAAATAAACACAAGGCAAATAAGCACAAATAAGCACAAGGCCAATAAGCACAAATAAGCATAAGGCAAATAAGCACAAGGCAAATAAGCACAATGCAAATAAGCACAAGGCAAATAAGCACAAGGCAAATAAGCACACGGCATTTATTTACTTTGTAGTTAATAACATATAACACTCAATACAATTTTAAGTTTTAAATGCAGTTTTGACTTAATCCAATAAAGAATGATATCAGCTTTCTTAAAATTCAACACATGCAAAGCAATTCCATTAACCAAAAATCTCATCCAAAGTTAAAATGACTTACAGCTGAATATTATGGTGAAATGATTTTCAAAAAGGGTTAAAATTTGAAGTTTAAATCAATTGCAGTTCATTAGGCAAGAATTACTCTCTTTAATGATATTACTGTCAATAATATTAAAATTCATTTCTCAACGTGCAATTAATAGTAAGTAGGCTACACAAGATATATGGATATTACATGCTTCCATTGATTTTCAAGCAGTGAAAGTGGTGATTCTGCAATTTCGAACTGACAAAGAATTAAAATGTAAAAATCAACTTTGAAACTTTCCCCATCCAGGAATATTCTTTTATAATCATGTAGTACGTCTAGGAGAACCACACCAGATAGTATATTAATGAAAACATTTTACAATAATATTTATTGAGACTATCAAACTATAGACATGTAGGTCTAGGTTTATTACATACTAGGTTTCGAAACACATACAGGTAACATTATCGAGTAAAAGAATACAGTTAATTGGGCTATATTATTGACTATTGGGAGACAGAGCATATTCTTTTACTCTTAAACTGACACACTCTTCCTTTTATGATACTGTTCCGTTTAATGGCAAAGGGAATGAATCAAAATGAAAAAGATCAGCAAAATTTCATTTCAATCTTGATAAGTCTTAAATATTTATGATTTAAAAATCAATATTTTCTCAATAACTATATGCCATCATCTTTGAAATTGATTAAGAATTAAATTGGTGGTGGCAAATTGGAATGATGGTTGGTTAGACACATCAGACTTTTTGGTACCATGATTTGTTATGCTACCTGTACTACAGATTAGAGATATACACTGTGGTAATGTGTGGTACCCCAACGACTTGTCGATTGACTACTCAACATACTAATGGTACAGTGTAAAATGTGGATATGAAGTTACAGTTGATCTAACATTGAACACACTCTGTATGTATGAGTTGACTGGATAGGGTATACCTATACTCCTCTTCTAGTCTTCCTTCTTTATACTGATTCTATATGGATTTATTGTAGCTTTTAACTTTTATTTGAGTTAGTTAATTTGAGAATTTTGGATTTAGAAAGAAATTAAGGTAAGCGAACATTATATTCTATGTACTTATGTAATATGGTTGTTATAAAACTTTTCTTGGATTAACTGTAGTTTTTAACTTCTATTTGAGTTAGTTAAATTTGAGAATTTTGGATAGTGAAAGAGATCAGGGTTAGAAATGGTTATATATGGGGTACTAATGTAAGTTTGTTATAAAACTTTTCGTTTCGCACTTGTTAATAGTAAATACCAGTATAGTTATGTATACAGTGCCTATTGGTATTTCTTGATTCTTGATGCTATCTCAATACTCAATTAAAGATTCTTCAGACTGGAGCCTTGTGTATTAGTGCTTACTAGCAAAATCTGATTTTTTACCAGAAATAAATATTTTTGGTAGAATTTAAAAGATTAAATGTCAAATTTTGTTCATTAAAAGCAGATGAAATTTTTTTTATTATGACTTTATTTCTATACTGTACTTACTTGCAAAATCACATTTTTGATCAGAAAAAATATTTTGGTAAAATTTAGATGTTAAGAATATCATAAGCAGACATAGCTTCTCTTTATTAAAGACATCTGTGTTTAAAAAATGTTTGAATGGTTAATTGACTTCTTCTCAGCAATGGACTAAAAAACAAATTCATTTATGGCCACTGTTTTCCAATGAAGGAATAATAACTGTTGGTGACACTTTGAATACTAAGTTGAACATGTCGGGCAAATAGCCTTATAAATTTCTCAACCACGGTTTCTAAATAAACTTTAGTCAGTCAATTTAGTCAATTGGTCCAATGCATCAATTTTACAATTGTGGTTGGACATTATTAAATTTTAGCAAATTTGGAAAAATCAACAGCCAAGTTTTCATCCACTGAGTTTTTTATCCTGGCTCCAGAGAACCGTGTTTTGTTAAATTGGTAGTATAATTCTATTCATAAGTTGATATATTTATTTGAGACAAGATCTATTATAAATTCATAAAGATAGACAATGATAAATTTCAAACATTAAAACTATAAATATTACGGTACACTCTGGATTCAATCAATGACTGTTTTGATAGAAAATTCAAATTGGTTCATGTAAGTGATAAATCTCTCTAGAAATTTTGACATAAAACAAGGCTAATTGGATTGATTTTATGAGAGGCCATAACATTTCCCATTTTTTTTTTCGAAAAAATCAAATAACACATACAAAAATGTCGAGAAGGGTGACATTCAAGATTAACAAGTACTGTTAACATCATAAATAAAATGTAATTGAAAAAGACATGAAAACAAGGATGACATTGAAGAAAAAGGCTATCAATTATGAAGTGGACTCTGAAATCTAATAGGCTCATATAAATATGGGATTATTATGGGTGCCTCTCATTATTTTGTGTTGCCATTATAATTGCTGCTTGAAAAAATTGTATAAGACTAAGATATTTCTATATCATTCTACAATTGATGTATTGAACACTATTTTAACAGTTTTTCTATATCGTTCTACAATTGATGTATTGAGCACTATGTTAACAGTGGTATTTCTATATCTCTCTACAATTGATGTATTGAGCACTATTTTAACAGTGGTATTTCTATATCATTCTACAATTGATGTATTGAGCACTATGTTAACAGTGGTATTTCTATATCATCTCTACAATTGATGTATTTAGCACTATTTTAACAGTGGTATTTCTATATCACTCTACAATTGATGTATTGAACACTATTTTAACAGTTTTTCTATATCGTTCTACAATTGATGTATTGAACACTATTTTAACAGTAGTATTTCTATATCGTTCTACAATTGATGTATTGAACACTATTTTAACAGTGGTATTTCTATGTCACTCCACAATTGATGTATTGAGCACTATGTTAACAGTGGTATTTCTATATCACTCGACAATTGATGTATTGAGCACTATTTTAACAGTGATATTTCTATATCGCTCTTCAATTGATGAATTGAGCACTATGTTAACAGTGGTATTTCTATATCGCTCTTCAGTTGATATATTGAACACTATTTTAACAGTGTTACTTCTATATCGCTCTACAATTGATGTATTGAGCACTATTTTAACAGTGTTTTTTCTATATCGCTCTTCAGTTGATGTATTGAGCACTATTTTAACAGTGTTATTTCTATATATCGCTCTACAATTGATGTATTGAACACTATTTTAACAGTGTTACTTCTATATACAATTGATGTATTGAGCACTATTTTAACAGAAATTTATCTATATTGCTCTACAATTGATGTATAGAGCACTATTTTAACAGAAATTTATCTATATCGCTCTAATTGATGTATTGAGCACTATTTTTATTTATTACTAAACCATATAAAAAATGAATGAATGAATGAATGAAGACAAATTTTATCATTTTTGTTTTATAATTAAGAGCTGAAATTGGCCTTTCCAATTGTCTTTTCTGAACTCTTGACATTTTGGTGATGAATTTGTTGTACTTACTGTTCTAAACTTATTAGCTAGTCTATGGAAACAAATACTTGTCTAGCACTGCAGTGGTTTGTAACATGTATGATTGTGCATTCTGCCTGCTAGCTGATAACTTCAGTTTTAATCTTCCAGTAGAAGGAATAAATGCATCTCATGATCCAGGAGTTAAAGGATTTGTGATTCTCTGAGTTGAGATTTAATTCTTGGCAACAGTTACAGGCAGGGTTCAATTTACACTGAAAAATTAGATTAGCAATTTATCTCACCAAATTTTAGTTTTGGCTAATCAAGTTAAATTTTGATATGCATTTGGTAGTAATTCAAATTGTTCCAGTAGTAAGCCTACAAATATACAATTTAATTTGCAGATGGTTGTGATAGATTTTGATTTTGACCATTCAAAGGTAATGTTGGATTGCAAAAGGTCATTTTGAAACACACACTGCGATGCCATACACTTAAATTGAACCTTTGTTACAGGAAAAAATAATAGTGCCAGTGGCTTTTATAAAGAAGCATAAGTTAGGGTGGCCTCAAAATGTTTGGGAGGGAGGGCAGGATCAAAGCCTGGGAGGGTCATGGCATGGTACAGCGTGTCTAGAAGAGTAAGCATACCCTGCCTGGCACTACACCTACCATTCATGCTCAATAAAACACACAAAATAGGAAGGTAAAAAGCTAATTCTGAACATGACAAGTGAATTTATAGTTATTATAGATAGTATCTGTTTCTCTACTTATCTTTTATTCTTTACTACAAATTGTAGGTGGTATATTTATTACCGGTACACCCTGTAACTATTATAGTTCAAATCCACCAATTTTTTTTTTGAACACTTATCCAAACCTAAAATCCAAAATAACAGTTTGGCATTAACCATAACCAAGAAACAGAACCAACATACAGAATTTTGGGTTCTGATTTCCAGATTGCTTATTTTGCTCAAAAGAGCAAGATCAAAAATTAAGCTCCATTTCCAAAGATAACTGTCATTATGAGGATGGTTTATCTGAAACACGTGTCAACAGCATGAGATGAGCTCTTATTCAAAAATGAGTCCAAAAGATCCTCGAGATCCATTGTAGTTTCTCTTCAAAAATATGGTTTTGTCTTTCTTTTTATCTTAACTTTACATTAGAGTATATCTTTTGCTATTTTTTGTTTTGTCTGCTCCAAATCCTTTTCTACAAAAATTCTTTTTAAATTTATAATTCATTTCTTTAGTTCTTGTTTTAAACAATACAAATGTTTGAGTAAATAGAAAGAATTATTTTCTTTTCTTGTGACAAATGTCTGTTTGCTTTAGGACAATTGTTGTTTGAATTCCCATCAATTTAGAAGAAAACATACAAATTCTTCAATTGTTAAAAACTCATGAATGTTAATGGTTTAATGGAAGAAGTAAAGTATCAAATTCATGTAAAAATGGCAGTTTTAATAGATTTGGTTTCAGATTACCCTTTTTAAAAAGATGAGATATAATTCTTTCAACTTGCAGTGTTTACAAATAGTACTGCACCAGTAAACTTTTGAATTTGTATCAGAAACACTGAGAGCATTGATTTCTACAGTTCAAATTTCCAGTCAGACATTTGTGGTTCTTGTAATTGTGCTTAAACTGAGAATTATAATTATGATATTACCATCAGGTCCTTTGTGATAGAGAAGTCACTAAACACTTAGTTTTAGTGGAATTGCATGAATTGGAATGGTGCAACGGATGCTATCTGTGTCCCTGATACACGTAAAAAGTTTACAAAACCATTATTAAGGCCCTGGGCTCTATAGATTTGACAGATATCTTGACCATTGGAAGCAGAAAAAACAGCAGAATGCTACTGATGTTCTAGAAGCTTGAAACATGTTAGTACAAATAAATGACACAATTTCTAAAACCTCTTGGCACTCCAGTATTTAATAAGTAACGTTTCTATTCCATTAACCAAATGTATATGTAGTTAAATGAAATTATTTTAACTAAAAATTTGATAATTTGGCAAACTGAAATGAGATGGTGAATCACTAAGTGGTTTACTACTGACTTTTAATAAGATCTTTCTTCTAAAAAAATACCAATAACAGAATTTAAAATTTCTTTTCCCCAATTCATAAATAAATAATAATGCATTTAAAAAAAATCATAAAATTTGCTATTTAGATTTCCATCAATAGAGTATAGAAAGTCTTGTATAACAAGTGCTATCTTATATATATCATTATAGTGAATAATAAGTGAAATACTCAAAATAGAATTACTTTTGTTTTCATCAAATTACAGCTTTTAGCTTAAGAATGTTATGAATCATTTTTAGAATTGAGCAAAAAAAATAACACAATATTTATGTTATAGAACTGTCTGTATTGAATTTGTCATGCCTTCTGTTAGCTATTGTTAAGGGTATCCTGTTAGTAATCTGGTATGTTAGATACTATTAGGGGTATCCTGTTAGTAATCTGGGATGTTAGATACTATTAGGGGTATCCTGTTAGTAATCTGGGATGTTAGCTATTGTTAGGGGTATCCTGTTAGTAATCTGGTGTGTTAGATACTATTAGGGGTATCCTGTTAGTAATCTGGGATGTTAGATACTATTAGGGGTATCCTGTTAGTAATCTGGTATGTTAGCTATTGTTAGGGGTATCCTGTTTGTGATCTGGGGTGGTAGCTATTATTAGAGGTATCCTGTTTGTAATCTGGGGTGGTAGCTATTATTAGGGGTAGCCTGTTAGTAATCTGGGATGTTAGCTATTGTTAGGGGTATCCTGTTTGTAATCTGGGGTGGTAGCTATTATTAGAGGTATCCTGTTAGTAATCTGGGGTGGTAGCTATTGTTAGGGGTAGCCTGTTTGTAATCTGGGATGTTAGCCATTGTTAGGGGTATCCTGTTTGTGATCTGGGTGGTAGCTATTGTTAGGGGTATTCTGTTTGTGATCTGGGATGGTAGCTATTGTTAGAGGTATCCTGTTTGTAATCTGGGGTGGTAGCTATTGTTAGGGGTATCCTGTTAGTATTCTGGGATTGTAGCTATTGTTAGAGGTATCCTGTTTGTGATCTGGGTGGTATCTATTGTTAGGGGTATCCTCTATGTGATCGGGGATGTTAGCTATTGTTAAGGGTATCCTGTTTGTAATCTGGGATGTTAGTTACTATTAGGGGTATCCTGTTAGTAATCTGGTATGTTATATACTATTAGGGGTATCCTGTTAGTATTCTGGGATGGTAGCTATTGTTAGAAGTATCCTGTTTGTGATCTGGGTGGTAGCTATTGTTAGGGGTAGTCTGTTTGTGATCTGGGGTGGTAGCTATTGTTAGGGGTAGTCTGTTTGTGATCTGAGGTGGTAGCTATTGTTAGGGGTATCCTGTTTGTGATCTGGGATGGTAGCTATTGTTAGGGGTATCCTGTTTGTGATCTGGGATGGTAGCTATTGTTAGGGGTATCCTGTTTGTGATCTGGGATGTTAACTATTGTTAGGGGTATCCTGTTTGTGATCTGGGGTGGTAGCTATTGTTAGGTGTATCTTGTTTGTGATCTGAGGTGGTAGCTATTGTTAAGGGTATCCTTTTTGTAATCTGGGATGTTAGCTATTGTTAGGGGTAGCCTGTTTGTAATCTGGGATGTTAGCTGTTGTAAAGGGTATCCTGGGTATGCCTGACAAAACCCTCTCGGTAGAAAACATCATCAAAAGAAATGTTTCAAAATGTTGTGGTAATTGAACGATAGTGAGGTATGTAAATTATAGGATATATTAAAATTAAATTATGCTTTAGAGTAAATTAGGGCAAGGCAGCCTTCAAATGATTTTACTGTAGTAGTAGTAAATTTTCAACATAAATATGGATTTGTAATTTGTAAACAATTCTGTGAAATAAAAGGAAAATTAAATCAATATTTTTCTAATTTCCAGCTGAAATTATTATTATTTCACCTGAAAATCATTAGACTTGTTTATGTAGTATTTAGAAATATTCTAGTCTTATTTTAAGTGCTCTAATTTATCAGGTTTTCGTTAAAACAGGATTTTGTCAGTGTGAAAAGATTATAAGGATTTCTAAGAATTAGTTTTGGTTAATAGATCAAGGTTCATTAGAACTCGATTTAATCTAATTACTTTTGATTAAGTTAACTGATTTGTTCTCACCTTTTTTGAAAAACTTTCTGGATTAGAGATTTGTAGTCAGTGTTTATAAGACAAAGGGTTTGGTTGTTTCTGTTTAGAAGCCTCTTCAACCAGGTAAGATGGACATTTTTTTAGGAAATTTTTACATGAAGCTTAGGCAGTTACAACCCTTAAATAGAGAAAAGTTTCATATAAGTCTATTTATGATAAAAAATCTGTACAAGCAAGACAATTCCGTTAATCAAAATGTTGTGCAAAGTATGGCAAAATCGAGAGTAAAAGTTATGTAGTAGTGTATTATATTATGGCATTTTCTTGCTTATTTTTTTTTATGAGACAAAATGGTTTTCAAAAGTATAATAAGATTCTCAAATGTTTGATATAAATGGACTTCCTTGTCATTTACTTGAAAAGCAAAGAGTTTATTTTGATGTAAGATTTTTAGTTTTATGTATCCTACTTCAAAGTATATTATGTTGTTACCCAATTTCTGATATCAAAGTTCGCAAAAAATGCTCCTGTACTAAAGCAATTTGAGTGATTTCCCAGTTGCTCCCTGGAACTGATGTGCAGTTTCTTGAATCTTTAAAAAAACAGTCAAACAAAGTCCCAAAGCACGCCAAAGAAATAAAAAATTGATTAAAATGAAAAAAAATTCGGACAAAAACTAATAACAATTGATAGAAATTCAACATGAAGATCTGTATGGATCTGAAAAGTCAAATTGTACAGTTGATGATGTTTATCCGTGGGGACCATGTATGAAAGATGAAATATTGTAACCTTACTTTAGAAGAAAAAATTAAATTAATGCATCAGTTCTATTCATAAGTCAAAATTCAATGTAATACAAACACAGTCAGTGTTACTGGTATGTGACAGTGGCGGAGCCAGGTTTTCATCTGAGGGGGGGTGGGGGAGATATCTAAGATTGCCTGAATTTCTAACGTAGTTATGAGATTTTGTTAGAAAAACTTGCTTTCCGGGCTTCCCCCCCTAGGCTCCACCAGTAGTACTTTATTGCTAAAGACAAAGACAGGTTGTTTGTGGTATAATGATACCAGTAACACACAAAGACAAACTAATATTTATAATGGCATAATACCAGGTTCATCTGCCATGGTCATGCTCTTAATTTACCATCTGCTGATTTATCATATTAGCTCACATAATCATGGTCAAGTAATGGGGTTGCAGGTACAATCAAACAAGGAATGGAACGAGACTTTTGATCTGTTTAGGTGATTTATGTCGAATTGAATTTGGTTTGATTTTTCTTGATGAGTGGCGTTTCGTATCATAGCTTTGCAATAATACTGTGTTAAATCTATCAGTGAGGCAGTAGAAGTCAGTAGTGAGTTTGATTGTCAACTGCTAGGCGATTAGGTGCTATGGGTTCAAATTTATGTGACCACAGGCAGTGCTTCTGAAAGTCAGATGTTGGGTGTTTATTTGTGATCTTGGCTAGTGTTTTACATAGGCGTACACAGACTTCTCTTAATACTAATAGCATCTGACATTGCATGTGTATAAAGAAAACATTTGACTTCTACAATGCAGAAATAGCTGGATTATTCTCGGTGTATGCTATATACATGAATCTCATTATTTCTAAGATGAACCATTTTGTTATAAGATAATGAAAATCTAGTCATCTAATCAGAACAGCATGTAAACATCCTAGATATGTATCAACAACATCATGTTTTTATTTACAGGTATATAATGTGTTTCCCTCTATAAATATAACCTTATATCATGTATATCAGTGCCAAAAGAGACAACAA
>NW_008708987.1:55147-104857 GCF_000327385.1 Lottia gigantea
AGGGGGGGATTCCCTGTATTAATATTGCCTTATATCATTATGTCGGTGTCAAAAGAGACATCATATTATACTTTCGACTGAAGATCACATTGGTATAGTAGGTGGGGATTGAGGATTGCCCCATGTCTTGGGTGCAGAGAAAAACATAAAAAACGATTTGTCTTTGAAAATACAAGTGTTAAACTTGAGAATAATTCTCCAGTTAATCAAAATAAAATTAGTCAAAAAGAGGTAAATTGCCAGCACTATGGCAAGGGTATCAGTTGATATTTTGAGAGAAATCTTTGGTGTTTGCACTTACATCTGTCACTTTTCAACAATTTGATATCTGAATAACCTGATAGATTGGAAACCTGAGAACCGTACGTGCTGGAATGTTACATGTTTAAACTAGTATGATATTATAATTATGATAACACTAGATATTAATTGATATTAGTTATTAATTAGGCCTATACAAACATGTTATATCATTGTTAATTAGAATGATTAATTACTGTGATTGTATCAATAATAACTTTCTCCATTTGTTATTGTTTGACTTCAGAGCAGATTGTATCCCCTCTACACATTTTGTTCATGTTCATATTTAGCATCAACAGAATTTCTTCTTTTGTTTCTGTTCGATGTCTGAGCTGATAGTGTCCTCTACACGTCATGTTCTTCAGTGTTCAAGTTTTACCTGAAAAAAGTGTTGACAGTGTTTTGATGGTCTGACAACAGGAAAGTGTGCACCAATTTACAGTGTATATTTTAAAATATTTAATTGATGAAAAATGTTTTAAACTCAGAATGTTTTTGAAACAGTTTAACTAATTAAAGTTTATGAAAAAAGGTGCTCATTAAATCGTTGAAAATCTGCTTATAATATATATATATATATCATAAAGCATTATCGATAGCTACGTCATAAAACACTTAGTTAAAGTGGAATATCAAGTCACACTGACATCAGACTAAAAATTGAAATGGTGCAAAAGATGCTATCAGTGTCCCTGATACACAATCAAAATTGCAAAAACCTGTTTACAATCCCTTTAACTGTAAGAAAATTACTACACCTTCTTTAGTTAGCTTTATAAATATTTTCCACGTTCGTGTTCTTAATATAGACCAAATATTGCAGACTCTTTAAAAATAGTTACATTAAACTACTTGAACTTATTGAGTCTGAAGATGTCTGTTATCTTTTAGAGGTTTAAAAAGTCTGGAATGGTTTTTAATTGGTGGGAGTGGAAATGATGCATGTATAGTGTCATGTAGAAGTGTCATTCTTAGAATTATTGGACAATTTTCTGTCAGAAAAACAATCTATTTGACTGAAATAAATTCTCTATAATGACCTAGCGGTGTTTTTTTTAACATTTAAGTTCCATCAATTTAGTTAAAGGTTAAAGTTCTGATTTGGGTGCCAAGGTAAAAAAAAAATAGCTTTAGAACTATGGAGTCCAAGTATACAAGCTTTGATTTGAGCTCCAGTATTACATTCTTTGTGCACTTTATGGGCAAATAGTCATTCCATGCAGGATGCACTGGGAGAAAGATTTGCCAGGACAGCTACATTAGCCTGCTCTTTTTCAATTTCCAACAGTTGAGGGATCTTTAATGTGCACATTCTGTAGTACACAGGGCTTTGTTTATTATTGACGACAAGACGCTTTTTCCATGTCAGTCCCTCACACCTACATCACTGACAGCAATTACTGTAGCAAGAAAATAGCTTTAAAACTTCCAAGTCCAAGTACAAAAGCTTTAAATAGAGCTCCAGTACCTCCAGTAAAAGTACGAGGGTGGTGAGGTTTACTAGTGTAACAGCACTTGCTCACTCTTCTGGAATACCTTATGTCACTGTGCAACTGGGTTTGTCAACTTAGTTCATATAGCTAAAGTGTTAAAAGAGACCTCATATACTGTTCTCAAATGTTCCTGTGTTTCTTTTGATTGAGAAACATAGTTAATATAAAATATACAGCTTTTCGAGATATTTGAAAGTATGTGAATTCCTTACAATATAGAATCATGCTTCAAGCTGTCCTGATTAAGGTTTTGTACCTGAAACGCATGCCTTGGTAGCAAGATTAGCTCAAGTCAGTATAAATTGCTATGATTTCAGTATATTGAATTAACCATAGCCGGAAGGTATCAGGTGTAGAAATTGTCCTGATGAGGGTTTTGTGTCTGAAACACTTGAGATAAGCAATGATTTAATTTTGTTAAATTGACTGTATATATCTACTAGAGATATCAACTAAGAGTTAAATAGTTCAGTCTAGTGGAATGAATGAAACAGGAAGATATCAGCTGGAGAAATTGTTAACATATGTCTATCTTTACCTATCATCTTTCATAGCAGATCGACTTTATCTCATAATATTATTAGCTATCTTTTATTTACTACAAATATTCTCAGCACTTTAATATCAGTTAGTCAAATTATACACCTGTAAACTGTTCTTGGTGAAAGGAGATGTAAAAATTTTGCCCTTTGTAAACTCAGTATTTGACGTTAAAGTTTAAAGATTATTTATTGAAATATCTTATAGGTTGTAATCTTCTAAGTATTTGCTGAAAAAGAAAGAGATAACCATTTTTGAAAATGATAATTAGTTAGGTTCATGAGGCTCCTTTCTACAATTTGGTCCTTAGCCAAACATCTTGCTGTTAATTTTTCCCTAGATTCTCCTTATCCTTTTACAGCTGTGTAGAGCTCAAGTTCAGATATCTGTATCGCTTTTCCGATTAAAAAATATACTTTCAAGATGTCCTTATACTTACAAGCAAATTCTACCAAAATCATAACCTCATCACTCATATTTCTCCATCAGAAAGTTTGAACGACAGCATATTATTTTGAATTTTGGAAATAAAGACGAAAGAATCTTTTGAATTCTAGCATCATAAGTTATTGAAGAATGTTCGCTGTTTTATTTCTACATCAAATCCTATCCCAATTACAACTTGTTTATTCAATAACTAAGATTCTATTGGCAGAGTTAACTAGCAGGCATTTCAATTCCTTCTTTGATTAGTTCTCCTAGGTTATAATTTGAAATGATTTGGTTGAGAAAGAAGTGTAAAAGGCGTTGAAAGCCTGAGAAAATAACTGAAATTTACTGGAAATTTGTGTGAAAATAACGGATATTTACTGTAAAATCAATACAAGTAGTTGATAAATCAGACATAAGAATTACTGGCAAGTTTCAAAGATCAAACCAGTTAACTAATTATCACAATTAATCATTTTCTGGTCATTTAAAGTGGTCTACCTCGATACATATTATTCTTCAATACATGTACTTCCATATAAAAAGATTCATTCAAGTAAGTAAGTAAACTAAAGTATTAAGTAAGTTAGTAATAAAAAAAAGTATGTAAGTAAATTTATTTCTTCAAAAAGTAAGTTTATAAATCTCTCCTGACCGACATAATTGGCACCAAATGTGGCGAAAATTTGTGGTACTGTTAGACATTTAGACATGAAATTGATTTCCCAGTTTATAGTTTTTAAAAATCATTTTTAAGGCTAACTTGTGACTCAGCAAAGACAGTTTGGATTAGTATGTTGCATTGATTTTTGAGTTATTATATTCCATTTGTGATGGACATTACCAAGACATGTCATTTGATGGCTGACACACCCTTGAAGTGTTGAATTGAACATAAAACGAATCAATCTATAAAAAGGAATTTCGTCTAGTCTATAATGAAGTGGACTCCACTGATTTTTTAAAACGACTCAAAACTATTAATTATCTTTAGAAACTGAATCTTTTGAGTGAATTCTAGTGTAAAATTAGTTTATGTTACAATACTGGACGAGGTTATTAAAATCCTTTTCATTCCTTCAAGTCCCAAAGAATCAATGTGTTGAATTGGTCTATTTATTGGCATGAATGGTGAAGAACTTTTGATAGTTATAGGCTACAGAAATGTTGGACACTTCAATTTCTTGCTTCAATCCAGCAATTATAACTTACCAAGTCCTAGGACTTAATTATTAGTGCACATGGGAAATTGATTGCATGAATGATTGAATGACTTCTTTTATGTGAAAAAGATGAGAATCTAGAGTTCTTGATTTCAGTCAAGTTCGTAAAAACAACATAATTCTTTACACAGATGTAATAAAGTAACACTGTTTGCACTGTAAGCTGTTCAAAAATGGATGCTAAGTTGATAAACTCAAACATAAAGTTGCATTAAGATACATTTGAAGAATTTTCCAATCTGTTTTCGAAAATAAAAGCTATTTTTGGTCCTTTCTTGAGCTATTTTTTATTTTATGTACTAATCTCAGATACAAAACCTTCATCAGCACTTAAGGGGATTTTTGTTAATCAAACCCTTAGGATCCACAGACTTCTGGATGAAAATTTAAAGGGTGCAAATCGATGCTATTAATGTCCCCGAAAAACACATAAAAATTTAAACATCTCTTTACAATCCCTTTAATAGCAGGCATAATGTAGAGCTCTGGTTCCCAACCCGGGGTATTTTCACCCACGTGGGTGTGGGACTATGGTGTCAGGGGTGTGGCCAACTTGTGTAGGAGAAGAATTTATTTTGAATTGAGAGAGCACCTCATAACATGCTGCAAATGTGGATGAAACAAATTCTTAGGGTGTGAAAGGTCCACGTGATTGCTCCAAGGGTGTGAAGGCTGAAATAAGTTGGGAACCACTGATGCAGAGGCTTCACTTTGAAAAATTCGTTTGCCTCCCACACTTATCACACCCTTAATCATGTCTGTGTAAAAATGAATTGACATCATGTTTAATTTTATATTACAGACAGACTATGGATATTTTTTAAAACATTTCAATTTTGATAAGTTGTAGCTATCAGCCATTAATTACAAAAGTTATTTTACTCAATGAGCTTTCAAGAATCTTTAAGACATTAATCTTAGAATGATAGTTAAATGTATGAAACTAGAGTGGCTTACTGACATCTAGCTGTTTTGGTACAAGATGCTTTTGATGATGAGTACCAAGGAGTAACCTAGTACTACTTCAAAAGGTTATGGAACTGTATCAGGAGAGTAGGAGGTCAGTACTGGGATCTATTTTTTAACTGATTTATTGAACCACTACATTCTGGAATGTCTGCAGCTAGTTAATTTCTGGTCTGATGATAGAATAACACTGATACGAGGCAATCATTGTTATGGTTACTCAGGTTTGAGGATGGTTTGTAACATAATTCAGGATGGTGTTGGAATCTTTAAATGATGTCATTTGTTTGATTACATCAGACAAATGATAGAATTACAATTTACAGTATCATGTGATTTCAACTAGGCACTAGGCAATTATTGTAATAATTACTAGGTTTGAGGGTTGTAGCACATCTGGGTAGAGCATTGGAATCTCTCTATGATGTCATTTGTTTGGTTATATCAGACAAATGGTAGAATTACACTTTACAGTATCATGTGATTTCAACTAGGCACTAGGCAATTATTGTAATTTGTTCCAACAAACAAAAGATGGTTGTGGATTGTAAACTCAGTTGGTGTGTAAAAGTCTGCTGATCTTGAATAAGTCATCCTTGCTCATTATTCCAGTTGACCCAGCTGCAAATAGGTATGAATAATGCCAAGAGAGTTGGCTAAAGACCAGCCGGTAGGCAAGATTCTTATGAACCAAAGTTGTTATCCTTTTAAAAAATAGTTGATTCTTTCGTTTTATTTATCTTTTTCACCAAATGTAATATAACAATTGCGGTATTATCTCATTTTATGGAACATGAAACAATGAAAAGCACAATATTTTCCAGAAAAGGAAACAGACTTAATGACAAAAATATAGGCCTAAATTATTACCTCTATGGGTTCACTAGTAGCTAGGTTAATATGCTCTGTTTTTCTAATGAGTCACAACACAATTGACGGACATGCTCTTAGCTAATGTGATATATGGAACAATGATATATGCTAATGAGACACACATGGCAATATGGTAAATTAAGAATGACATACATGCTTTAAATTAACGGAAATGCTAATGTGACATATGCCACAAAATTCTATGAATCAATTTTTGCAACCACATATTTATTCCCAAGACTTTAATGAATCAATTTCTGCAATCACTTGTTTATTCCTGTTTCATTCACCAATGAGAGAGAATCACCATCTGTTCACAGTGACGTAAGTTCCTTCAGATAGATAGACATGCTCTTTGCTATTTGACCATGAAAAGTTCAATGGATGGCCAGTATGTAGTTCAGGATTTCAGGTTGCGTTTTGTGGTTGGATCGTTAGTATTTGGATTTTTTATCACTCCATTGAATCATGTTCCTCTACAACTTGTATATTCCAACAGCATCACAGACAAAGTAACAATCTGATTGAAAACTGACCTATCTGTTACCCTCTGTCTATCAGTGTTAGATGTTGATGAGAACATAGTCTCATGAAAGCACTGGTCAAGGTCACAAAGTAAAGATTTATGATAAAACAAGATGAAAGTTAAAGGTTAAGATAATGAGATAGTTAACTAAGGATGTCTCTGTAATACTATCTATGGTAGTATCAAAGGTTAAGATAATTAGATATGTTAACTATGGATGTCTCTGTAATAGTATCTGTGGTAGTATCAAAGGTTAAGATAATTAGATATGTTAACTAAGGATGTCCCTGTAATACTATCTGTGGTAGTATCAAAGGTTAAGATAATTAGATATGTTAACTAAGGATGTCTCTGTGATACTATCTGTGGTAGTATCAAAGGTTAAGATAATTAGATATGTTAACTAAGGATGTCCCTGTAATACTATCTGTGGTAGTATCAAAGGTTAAGATAATTAGATATGTTAACTAAGGATGTCTCTGTAATACTATCTGTGGTAGTATCAAAGGTTAAGATAATTAGATATGTTAACTATGGATGTCTCTGTAATAGTATCTGTGGTAGTATCATTTCTTTAATAGATATAGCTGGGATGACAGACTCTTTTGCAAAGCAGTAAAAAGTGTTTCACGCAGGTTAACATGTGCATGGTCCATTCATGAGTGACATGAGCTGTTGCAGATTGATGGAATTGCTCTTAGTTACTGTAAATGGCACATTTTTTTAAATCATTTGTTAAATCCAATGACATCACAGAGAGAGCCAACATGAACCACTTGCTTATTCTCATAGAATCAGAAAGACAGTCACTATATGATTGAAAATTGACCATTCAGTTACCCTCTATCTATTGGTTTAATTGTTATGACAGACTCTACAGCAGAGTGACTGCATGCTCACATAGGGAGTCACAGTCTGATCGAAAACTGAACTATATCTGACCAATCTGTTACCCTCTGTCTTGGGGTTTAATTGGGGTTGTATTTTCATTAAGATGTAACTAGCCTATGATTGATATCAATGATCTATTTTGGTACTAAGATGATACAGTAGGTTTAACAAGGTTCACAGCATGTTCAAGGACTTGTTACAGCTGTGAAAACCATTATTAAAGATAGCTTGTAGGCTATAGTCAGTCAATAAAGAAACAGGAATACCAATATGCAAGATTGAGTTTCTGAATATTCTCCTTTAAAAATCCTTGAAACTAATTAAAGTTTCAGCTATCATCACATCCAATACAAACTGCTGTTTATTCTTAGATATTCTTGTACTTCAATTATTACATTGCTATAAATTTCACATAAATTTTGGTTTATCAAAATTGATCAAAAACTACAAACAAGGCTAGTTTCCTTTGAAAACTACAGAAAATGTACAAAACCCCTCTGGTTGTGGTTTAAGATTTATTAGAATATATTTAAGAGATATTAAATAGATTTTCTAAACTTTTTATGTGTATTGTGGACAGTTATGATTTCTGTCTTTCCCATTTCAAGTCAAGATGTCTGTGAGTCTTGCACTACAAGTAAGAGTTTTATAAATGCCGCTTATTATTTATTATTGATGTCATATACTGGTAAGAAATTCTATAATTAAAAGAAATCAGACGTCTCACTGAAAATTGGAATGATGAAAATGGAAACCTTAATGGACTAAATACACACATAAATTGCTGATTGATTGTTGTTAGTAATTTTAATTTTCTATTATTTATTTTCATTTCATCTTTTCAAATAAATGGCAGTATCACACTCAATCTAGTTCTGATTTTTCTTGGGTGGGGGTGAAGGAGGAATAACACAAAATATGTTTAGAAAATCTCATTAATTTTATTCCTTTTGAAATGTTAAAATCCTTGAATGAAGTTAAACTACCTGTACTAGCCACAAGGTCTTTTACCTGAAAACTTGGCATTGAAAAATCTAATGTAATCTTTATCATATGGTTATGATTTATCTACCTGCGGTAATGAAGAGCACATTGTTTCATGTCTACCTTTGATGAGTTTCAGAATTCTTAAATTCTACAGTGGTGTGTTGACTTAGGTTATTTTTGAATCAGGAATTAAAAAAAAACTTTGGAATCTGAAAGCTTCAAAGTGATTGCTAAAGTAATGCTAATGTTTTCCTGAACGTTCGAAGAAACAAACTAGCAGTTGTATAAATAGTTGGTTCTCATTAAATTTTATTGTCGGGTAAAAATGATGTAATGGTTGAATTGTTTGATTGGCACACAGAGTGTTTAAATAAAAGGTGGTTCGAAGGTTGCAGGCCGTTTATAGCTTCTATTTGCATGATTCCAAAAGGTTTATTTTCTCACATATCGTCGGCTCGCTGACAATACCTAGTATCTGCAAATATACAACTTTTCAGGAGAGACAAAAAACTTTTTTTCGTAAGTGTGGTGCTCAATACACAGATTGTTTTAGGAAAAAAGCGACATTGAAGACGCTTATAATTTGTCGTTTTCAAGGCACAAGCCGGTCCGCATAATTTATCGTATCAGCGTATACACTCTGATAAACGTGATTAATACAGTTTTATAATATTGTATTGCATTGTATTACTTTACCAAGGATATAATGGGGAAAAATAATAACACGTTGGCATTTTAATATTACTTGTAAACAAGAGCATGGCGATCTCATAAGGCCTTCTATTCAATATGACAATATAAAAGGCCATAAAACGTAACACTGACTATTGTTTATCAGAAACACGTCAAACAGATAATGTTTAAGGATTGGAAAATCTTAAAATAAGTTTATTCTTACCAAATTGATGATTTTAACATAAAAATATCACGTCGTTGAAACTTTACAACAACGTCGCCTTCATACTAGGTTTTGTCATAGTAAAAAATTGACCAATTACAATACGACATATTGGCATGTGTCATTACTTGCCACTTCTGATTGGACAAGAACTACGAGATTTTGTCACAGTATGCGCCTTTAAAAAACATTTACTATGGCCAAATAAAACAAAAAACTTAATTTTGCAGATACAAGGTTTTGTCAGCTAGCCCACGATATAGCTGTTGGTACCCTTTTAAATTAGTATCTTAGTATTTGAGGCATTACTTTTAAAAATATATTTCCCTTGAAAATGCCTGAAGAAATATTCTCATTGTTGATTAATTTTAACCCATGAAAATTACCTTTCATAAAAGCATGTGTGAAAAATCACGTGAAATCATGAATATTTATTATTATCCCTAACCCAAATACAAGATTTACCTGCTGAAGTGAAACACAGTAAATAAATGTTGAAGAGTTATGCAATGTCTTGTGCCGAAGAATATGCAGGTACCTTCAGTACAATTGGCATCACTAATAAGATATGTTGAATTCTCAGTTCACTATTTTCATAATTATCTTGATAGGTTTGAAAGATGAAATGTTAACAACTTTCAAGTTTTCAATTCCTACGTGTTAATGATTATTTTGAAGCGATGCCAACGACCAATTAATCATGTGAAGAAGAAATATTGGTAGAGAAATTCCTGGCGTTTTTGCCTCTTATTAATCTAAACATTGCAGGTTTTCAGACATTGTTAGACAATTAAATTAAATCTCTCATGTTCTATTATATGGTATTTTGTGCTGATTTTTATGCAACTGATATTTTCCAGCTCTTGCTTACATCTTTCAAACTTTGGCTCTTTTTCGACAACATTACTCTGGACTGTTTTTAATTTGTTGATGCATACAATCATATGGATATCATAATAACCCAGAGCTATGCGGATGACTCAACTTGCAATCCATGATCTGACAATATTGTAATGCATCTCCTGTTCAGGGTCAATTATTATTCAGCCAATCAAATTCTCTGTTCTATAAGATATTTCATATTGTGAAGAATTCATTGTTAAACATTGATTTGTATTGTCAGACCATAGTGAACTGTGCAAGCATACATAATATTAGCTGATGATGCTAATGGGTGTACATTCAATTGAACACAATTTAAAAAGACTACAGAAGGCAAGTGTAGTGACCTGTATCTAGATCTGCATTAAAATCAATCATTCTTCTGTTAACAAACTACAGATTTAAGAAAATTATCCGTGCAGCTTTTCATTGTTTTAAAGTTGGTTCCCTTATTTTTATCTATAAAAATGAAAATGCTAATACTTATATGAATAGAAAGTAGAGGTGTTCTTATGACTTGGAAAAATACCAGTTTATCTCACATGTCCATCTTTAATGTTAAATGTATATTACATTATGGATCAGTATATTCAATAGCATGAAGCCTTTTTCTTTCCAAAAAGTCAGTGGGGTAAAATAAGTCAAATTACCACATTGTATTTATTCCAATACCTAATACAGTGAACAATGAAAATGTTTAAAACTTATTTATATCTCCTCCAAGGCCATTTTACTTATTGTCTTTTCCTATTATCATAAGAATTTCAATGATATGTATAGTCAATGCCAATTGATTTATTTCCATTAAACAATTCACTGGTATTTCTTTAGCTTACAAATGTTCATTATTTCCTGATTTCAGTCTCTTAGGAAAACTTTCTGGTGTCAAAAACAAAGTTAGAGTTAGCTATAGAGACATGATGGATAGATTTTCAATGATGATTTGGTACTAGATAAACTCTTATAGACTTAATGTTACCTTTTAGTTGACTACAGTGACTAATTCCGCCTGATTAGAACTGATTACAAGGCCACTTTACAAACGTGCAAAGATATCAGTTTCTCCCACAATGTTTCTTTTAGCATGGGTTAAATAATCTAGCTGTGGATCATTGTACCCTTGCGAAAGGAACATGGTGTGAGCACATGCCTTAAAGCTTTTTGTGATCACAGTTCAAGGTAGAAAAATATTTGCATGTTGTATATCCTGCTTGATTTTTCATAGTTTTGTAATAGTCAAAATGAAAAAACAAGGGAGACTGAATTGACTTGAGAGCACTAAGTGATTCTCCAAATGAACTCTTCTGAACATTTCAAGCTTTGTATGACATTGTATGACATTGTATGACATTGCTTTAAAAAAAGTATAGAAGAGTTAAAGAAGGACGTGAGGGATTTTAAATTAAATAACTGTCACACCATTTAATCTAGTTTCAGCTACTTTACCTTGGTATAAGGTTTTATAAGAGATACTGTCTTATAGAAGCACTGGCCTGGGTCACAAGTAGGGATTGTGGATTTCAGCTTTGGAATACATCTATTTGATAGGAAATTACCTACTTCTGGAGAGATTTACAAGATAAACAAATAATTCAGAAATGCAAAGCGATTATTTCAGAGAGTTATTGAAAGGGGATCTAATCTACCTTAGTGTTAGATGGTGATGAGAACGTAGTCTCATAAAAGCACTGGCTAAGGTTACTAAATAAGATTCATGCTAAAAAAAGGGGCCAAAGTTTAGAAATATTAATAAGTTAATTAGGCAGGGCTAAGATTAAAGTTATATCATTTCTCGGGGTAAAATTTTTGGGAAGATAAGAATTAGTCCCCTTCGGTAACTTTCCCTTGATTAGACATTTTTTTCAATATTGCTCGTATAATTTTGGGCCAGTTTATCCAGTGGGGGACCCGTAGGGGGGCACCCCCGAAGCCCCGATTTTCAGGCAAAAATCTCATAACTGGGTTAGATATTCAGGCAATTTCAGATATTTCCCCCCCGGCCCCCCCCCCCCCCCCCCCCCCTCGGACGTTAACCTGGCTCTGCCACTCAGTTTATGCTCTTCAGAGTTTGGTGTTAAGAGTGAAGAAGTTCCTAAAAATTTCTATGTAAAGCACTGGCCGCGGTCACAAATAAAGAGATAAATGTTCAATACAAGATAAGGTGCAGTTAGCATAGTTAGTATTAAGTTAAAAAAAACAACCACGAGTAATCTACAATAAACAAAAGTCTATAATATGAAAGTTTTCTTGTTACCAGTTCTAAAAGAAAAGAGTATTTATAGGTTCTGAAAAGATAAACATCTATATATAAGGATTAGAATATATTATACTTAATGAGCTAGAAAATAGAGAGGGGGGGTCAAGTATTATTGGATTCAATGGGATCGAGTCTACCACGGACCAGAAAATTACTAAGGTTTTTATTGCGCTTATAGGCAATTACAAGTCGTTTGGTATATACATTCGGAAAGTTTGGTATACGTTTAATTTTCATTAATTGGACAATAAATCGAGACACTGTGTGCTGTGTTCAGGATCTTTCAACAATAATAGAAATTAAAAGAGTAAGCTGTCCTGGCAAAGAACTAATCCAGATTTAGATCTGTCATAAAATTTAGACTTTCTGGTTTATGTTTGAAGAATAAAATCGAAAAATAATTGTTTCATTTATCATGTGTCAGACAGTTTCAAAACTTACATGAAATCAATTTATATCTACTGTAAACCTAAATATATTCACACTGTTTGTTTTTTTTAACAGTGAATATTTTCTGTAGGTTTTTTCATCTTTTTTTTCCATTTCACAAACACGAGACAATATTATGGAATAAGTACACTTCTTTAATCAAATCTTTTTTTTGTTCCTTTTTCTTAAATTTTTGATTAAAATTTTAATCTATATTAAAGAATGGTTCTTGACAAGAAAACTTTTTCCATCTTTTAAAGTTCGATTTTTTTTTTCCTTTTCACAAACACCAGACACTATTATGGAAAAATAAATAAAAATAAAAATATTATTTTCCCTTTTTCTGAAATTTTTGATTAAAATACTCTATATTAAAGAATTGTTCTTGACTTTTCATTGTCACAGGTTTTGTAATTTTGAGAAATCAATTGAGCACCTAATTCAAGTTCTAGACAGGATTTTCTGTTGCCAAAACTTACTTGTTTTTCAGAGCATCTTCTTCAAAATTGCTATTTCTTCCAACTTAAAAAAAAGGCAAAAATTGTCAAATTAAGTTCGAAAAATCTAAGAATAGTGGTCTATTTATGAAAGAAAATGTAGTAAAAAATTTATCGAATCATTTCATCTCTGTAAATAAAAACATTTCTTTCAAATGAGTTTTCTGACACATATGTAATTATTTTTCCAACCATTTAAAACGCCATCTTGGCTGCTTTCTTAAGAATCCAATATAATACAGATTAACCTACAAATGTTTATCTTGTTCTTAAATTTCCTTCTTCCATTAGCCTCCCCATCATTTATTCATTGACCTACTTATCACTAATTGGGTCAATTTTGAGTGATATTTTGGCCAAATAACGAAATTATGTTGTGTGTTTTTGTTTATTTTACTAAGCTAAGTACTCAAAGCTCTAATTAAAGATGGTATTCAATAAGTGTTAGGTATTAATTGAAGCTAACCAGATGTTCTGTTGTGTTAGTAACTTTTAACCTATATCTGATGTGTTGATGTCTCTATTCCTGGCCTATTCCTCTAGCCTGTGTCAGCAGGATGCCAGGATTGACATTGGAAAAAGCATGTAATAAGTCAGATAGGACAATGAACTGAGACCCTGTGTGCTATGTGCTACGCACAGCTAGATAGAAGTTTTATTATTGTGCTAGTAACTTCTAATCTATATCTTACTGTCTGGATATCTTTATTTCTTGATTTGGAGAGCCATTGTGATGGTGTTTGTCGGGTTCTGAAAGATATGACAGCGCTTAGTGGTGGCCAAAGTTCCTGAAAGCATCTTTAGTAGTTAACTGGATATCTGAACATGTTTGCCAGGACAGCAACATCTCTCATGTCTCAGAATGCTCACGGACTGCAAAATATATTTAGGCGATCTGTATGTAGCATACTGGAAGAGACAAGGAATTCATAAAAGTTACATAGGGTTAGCATTGCAATCACTTTTCAAATATATTAACTGTGAATCTGCAGAAGCACATTTTTCAGGAGAGCAGCAGTAGCCTCTATTTAGATTTAACAAGGCACAGCCTGAAAGTACTCAAAAAACAAACTTCATAAAAATCTTTCAATAAATTTATTTCCACCAGACAAGGGACTAGGCCGGGATTAGGCCATCGTGAAACAGGTTAGTTTATCCGTGGTATGGAGCTCTCTACCAACTCTTTATACATTCTTGGATTACCAAGAAGAGACTAGTAATTCATAAATGTTGCTGGAGGCAAGCAGTAATGTCACTAAAAGTCTACATTAACTGGTTATCGGAACAGTCCTTGATAGATGAGATAATACTATTTACCATTTATTTTAATCTTTTCTTAGAAACTCTTCAGTCATTATTGACTTCATCAACCTTTTTGATTTAAATTCAACAGGACACATTCTTTTATTTAAACAAATATTCAATAACTTGTCGTGTCTGGCTTTTCAGGCAGAAATTGGAATTATTAGATTAAAAAATATTCCTGACTTAAGTTACCAATTTATGATTTTGACTTTTATTGCATTTGAAGGTTAAATTTATCAGACCGAAAATGAAGCTGATAGTTCTGATTCGCTATTATATGGACATTAGATTTTGTCCCAGTGGCCTGTTTTTAAAAAGGGCATCTCCAAGAACAGACTCCTGTGATTATTATTTTATTTTCAACAGTGGTGTTTCTACAGTGTGTAAGAAGGGCCACCTAGTTTCAAGTTCTTAAAATCTATGGTCCTTACTTAGCACATCCAAATTCCTCATGATGATGCATAGAAAAAACACTGATTTTCAAGAACACTTATTCCGTCCGTTATTAAGTCCTGAAACTGTTATTCTATTCATACTTTTATCTCTTGTGTTTTCCTAATGATTAACATCAATAATTTGCCCATCAATTATCATTATGTGACTGAGGACGACGGGGGAAACACGTCGAAACGTTGCATAAAACTTTAACCAGTGATTGTTGTTTCATAAATCTGTGCCTATATATTCATACTTTGTTTTCCCATTCTCTTTCTTTTTTTACTGTATTCATGACTGTTCTGCTGAATAGTTCGACACCGAATGTAGCCGATTTAAAGAATGTTTCAACATCTATTCATACTTTCTCTCATAATAAACAGGAACTGTAGGAGGTCTTTAACTAAGTGTGTAATATTTTAAATCAATAACAAAATATTTTCACTGTAAAACTAGTGCTCAATACAGCAATTGTATATTGTAGTGTAGATGAGAGTCAGTGGCTATGAATATTTTAATATTTGAAAATATTAAACATTTCCAGACAAGACAAAAACTTAAAAGTATTATTTTAGAACTTATGAATTTAACAAAAAATTAATGTACATTATTTTTATGTATTTTTCTGTTTAAAATTTTTAAAATCTATTCAAGCGAAAAAATTTAAGAAAAAAAAATCTTGAAAATCGGTAGAATTCTTACGAGTTTTAACATCCATTTGCCCGATTTGAACTGTCATTTTCATGTGGATAATGAAGATATATGATGGTGCTTAAATCTCATTCCATTGTCTTTAAGGATTTTAACTCTTCTTTTGTCTGTTATAAATCAGATTTTTGCATGATGTATCCACACTTGAGAATACATAAGTAAAGATAAAGTTCAAAATTGATAAAATTGTCTGATCCTGAAATTAAAAGTTCACTTTGATGGAAAAAATAATTAAGGGGCTTATTTTTTATCGGGAGATTATTTACTATAGATCCATAATAAAACTTTCAAAATTCTCTAGTTAACAATTTGCTTAAATTTGTACATAATGACTGTAATTATCTCTTTTTCCACTCCTATTTTTAAAGGTATTCTACCTCTGAAAGAATATAACTACACAACAGAAAGACTTCAGCATGTATCTTAATTTCGTGGATTTATCAACAGGGATTTTGTTGTATAGTTATGACAGCAACTAAGTCCATTGATGAATATACTCTTATTATATGTATTCATTAAAAATGGCCTTTCTCAATCAGAATACAAAATTGGTTTTACTACGCATCTAGGGTTAGCAGAGTCTCAAGAGACGATAGACACAAATGCTCTTAATGCCTAGTTTTAGAATTAAGATTTTATTCTAAAAGGTAGAGTACCTTTAAGTTTAATATATATCCACAATATAAAATATATGTTTTAATATTTGTAGTTTAATGGTAAATACTCTTGTTCTAAAGTTTAAATTTTAAGTTTGAGATTCTGAAATTTATTCTAAGAGGTAAAATACCTTTAATAATCCTTTAGCGACATTTAGGGGTAGAGATCACATTCAATAACGGAACACAATTTTATGGTATACAACTCCTTAGTTTTATTACACACTACGTTTCAACAATCTACATCGTCATCTTCTACTACTCATTAGTTTTATTATACACGACATTTCAACAATCTACACCGTCATCTTCTACTACTCATTAGTTTTATTATACACGACATTTCAACAATCTACATTGTCATCTTCTACTACTCCTTAGTTTTATTACACACTACATTTCAACAATCTACATTGTCATCTTCTCCTGAACGTAGTGTGTAATAAAACTAATGAGAAGTAGAAGATGACGATGTAGATTGTTGAAACGTAGTGTGTAATAAAACTAAGGAGTAGTATACCATAAAATCGTGTTCCGTTATTTAATACCTTTGATATTATCTACAATGATTTACATTGATATCATAATGACCAATTGAGTGTAACAATGTAAAATGTAAAATGAGATTTTAGATTAGAAGATTAAAAATAAACCTCTATATTATTGTTATTATGTGACTTTAGCTAAGCTCTGTTTATCTGAATGTTACTACTGTTGTGTATTGTCTACTACTGGTATATAATATAAATATACAGTGTATATCACTGTTTTAACTCACTGATTATCAAACCATATAAGCATACTAATTGTTCTATATATCATATATTGATGTGAATGGTTAGAATAGGTTGGAGTATTTTGTAGTACATCAAGTTTATTCATAGTGTTAGTTTGTTAGTGTTAATATATACATATTGAAAGAAGCGTTCTCATTCAGCCCAAAACCTAACTTTTCATATGGGAAGGAGTAAATTCTGTGAACCAAAAATTTGTTATAAAAACTTTTCAAATGTGTATATTGTGTGGATTAATTACATAATGAACAAGAAAAGTGCTATATCTTCAAAGCTTATCATGTGAAAGAATTTTGTGATGTTTTCTTGAATTTCTTGGATGATACTAATGATCGGATTACGATAATATTATTTGCTCTGTTTTGTGGATTACAGTAATTGTTCATTATTAGAAAGGTATGTCAATGGGTATAGTTGTAAAAAAATTCTCTCAATGAAAATTGTTCTGAATGTAATTCTCATCGACTCAATGGAGCCAAAGTGATTGCTAGATCAACCAGATTCATGAATTGATCATGACTTCTGTTGAGGTTTGTCTGATTTACCAATTAAATCAGATCAAATGAGCTAAGACAAAAAAGCAAGTCATGAGAATGAACAATTAACTGTGGGTTAGACAGTTCAGGATCAAGTAAAGAGTAGTTGCCTCAGTGCAGGAAAAATCCCCTTTAAACAACCAATGCTGTAGGGCTGTATCAACTAAACTTGTCTTAATTAATATTTCAATGAGATGTCCAATGGGTGTTCGTTTCCTTCTGAAAAGTAGCTGACACGTGACTGTTTTATGTCAGTTAGTTCTGACAGCTTTGATTGTTTTATGTGGAATCAAATAGGTCATCAACAATAAATGTGATTGTTTGAAACAGATGTGGCCGGCTGAACTAAAGATAGTCCCCTGTTTCGTCTGAATGATCATCAATAAAACTATCAATTAGAATTCCTGAACAGTATCCCACACGATTTGAACTCAAAAACAACGTTGACATTTTATACTTTGATCTTTATCAAATTCAATATTTGTTTTATTTCCTGGCTTTGTAATTCAATTGTCCATCTTCATAAAGTATGAGACCCATCTCTGATATTAAATGATAGTTGTTTGATGGTAGAGGATTTGAACCCACAGCACCTAACTGCCTATATAATTCAAATAAAAGCCATAAGTGGCTCTAAATTGTTAGCAAAAAAAAATGACAGAAAACTTCTTTACATCCCCTTTAAAACTTTAAATATGAATCATTGTACAACCTGGATACACCAGGGTTGTTTATTCACATTTGAGTTTTAAAAGTTCCAGTTGTCTGATCACAGAGGCGTTAACGTCTGGAGATCTTTCAATTGTAATTTTTTGTCATCTTTCCAGTCAAACCAGCTGTAAATATGTTTAGATAATCTAGGAAAGATCAATGACAAGAGATTTGGCACACGCCATCAGGTAGACAGGATACACAAGAGCCTAAATTGTCATTGAAAAATGCCTGTTTCTTTATTTTATCAATTTTCAGGACTAGACATCAAAGATAGTAAATTAAAGATGTCTGCTATCAAAAATTTCCAGTCAAATTTCCGACCTTCCAACATCGTCATTTTTGTTCTTTATGGCCATGTGTCTTTTATCTTATAATTGAATTGTAAAACTCAAAGATCTGGGTTTAACACGTACATTGATTTAATATTATCCATTGACTTTATAACAAGATTTGATATTATGTGGTAACGTTGATGAGCTTAGAGTAGAATTAAAGACTTAATGTTATATATTAGGTTGAAGATTGACTTGAGAGTCCGGATTAACTACTAACCTACTGCCTAGTTCATCTACTGTCTTTGCAGTTTCAATGGGAAAGAGAGTTTTCACTATTATTTGTCTGATAATTGAAATATTAGCTTCAAAATAGTACTGATGATCTTAAATGACTTTGCATTGTAGTCTGGTGGCCAAATACCAGATTTTGATGAAAGTATGTTTTGGGGTATTGCTTTTTCTGCTTCAGAAAGTTCTTCGGAACATATTTCCCCTTTTGGCATCCTTGGGGACTTTTTTTAAGGAAAAAATCAAAATGGCTGCCATCCTCGATATTCCGAATACTATTTCTGTCATAACTTTGCTTCTAGGGCACCAATAGACATGAGTTTGGTGTAAACTAAATGTTTTCAGGGTCAAGGAATTCATTTATGATGGTTTTGATCTCCTGTGGGCAGTTTAAATTGCCTAGGATCACTCTTCCCTCACAGTGATTACAAGCAAAAATTATCTAGATATTGACCGTGAATTGTCCTCTGTAAAACTAATTTAGAAGATAAAATAAAAGCTCATGTTTATATGTTTGTTTACTAAGACTATAGATTCAGTAGTATTTAGAAGCTGATATTTCAGTTCTCATGAAAATAGTCATCAGAATTCAATGTTACCAATGAGTTTGTGAAGGTCTTTCCATGCGATTCTGAAAAGCAACTTATTGTAATTGGAAATTTGAATTTCTTCTACTCTTCATTAGGAGTTTTTACTCCAAATTAGACTGAAAAAGCCCATATTCTGTTAGAGTTAATTGCTGGAAGAAAAAAAAAATTTTTTCATGATTAGATTTCATACTAGTTCTTTCATGACTTATTTTCTTAAAGGGATACTACGTCTTAGAATAAACATAAAATTTTAAAAATTTAAACTTGCCGAATAAGAGCATCTATTCATCTGTAGATATACCTGGTGTTATAAATAACATAACAGGATCCTTATATAATCTGATAAATCCAAAATACTTAATAAAAATGCAATTAACTATTGAAAAACGCTTAATATTATGATTAAGCGTTTTTCAATAATTACTTAGTTTTATGAATTTTCCAATTTTCTTGATTTTACAGGGATTGTGTTGTAATTTATGACACCAGGTAAGCTAGCTGATGAATATATACTCATATTGACCATTCTTGAGAACTTTAATTTTATGTTCATTCTAAGACGTAGTATCACTTTAAAACTTTTAACATTTCTTAAGTAAATTACGACCAAACTTTTCATTTGTTATAAGATGACAATACTAATGATGACCTCTTCTATTGAATTTTAAGATTAGAGACATTTCCAGTCATTATCAGGGTAAAGAGCAAGAAAAACAGTGAGCTGTAATGAGCAGTCAGATTCATGGAATTTATTCTGTTTTTTTGTAACAATAATTACCAGTGATGTTATTACTTCATTTCATAAGTATTTTTCTTAAGAAGCAGATGATTTTTCCCAATTGCTATTGAATTGATTTTTGCTGAATTGGACTGAACTTCTTAAAAACATAGATCTGCAATGGCTTGAAAAAACAATGTCATTTAAAGGGACAGATGCACCATTTTTTTGAACAATTGTACCTTAGTTTTAGAAATGGGAATTTTTGAGCTAAGCCAATCAATAAAAGGTTCACAGCTCACCGTTGAAATTTGAGACTTAAAATTGAAGTGTGTTCAGAATTATCTACGTTTGAATGTTAAAACGACGACTCAGTTGGTAAAGCAAATATTCTGATGAATTTACAGATTTCTGAAATTGAGCTCTTTCAACTGGTAAAGTAACTATTCTGATGAATATACAGATTGCTGAAACTGAGCTCTATCAGCTGGTAAAGTAACTATTCTGATGAATATACAGATTGCTGAAATTGAGCTCTTTCAGCTGGCAAAGCAGCATACAGCTGAATATACAGATATCTGAAATTGAGCTCTTTCAGCTGGCAAAGCAGCATATAGCTGAATATACAGATTGCTGAAATTGAGCTCTATCAGCTGGCAAAGCAGCATATAGCTGAATATACAGATTGCTGAAATTGAGCTCTATAAAGCTCTGGTAAAGCAAATGATTTGATAACTGTATGCCTTTAGAAACTCCTTATGTTGTCTTGATTTGCAAGGACAATGTTGAATCTTTGAGAACATAATCAGAATCCATGTAGTACAAGAAAAGGTGAAAATTGAAAGGGCTGAAGATAGTTTGGTGTACATCTTGTTAAAACTATTGTACCACTGGTGCTCTACATGGTCCCATTGATATGTAGCCCTCAATCAGCTCCTCCACCTACTTATTTATAGAAACTCCTCTGTATTGTATATCTTTATCTGAATCAACCATGTTATTTTAATTGCATATCATTTATTTGCTTAACAACAATCATCTGTTAAGCTTGGATATGGTTTAGTCATAGACGATTGTTGATCATTCAAGCATCCATTTACACCTGGTGTCTTTTATACAATTATAAATGAATAATTTGTTTTGCTTATAGAAAGATAATATTGGATTGAATTACCAACTTCAAATATCAAGTTTCTCCATGATGACCATTATTTACAAAAAAATTTCTGCTTTTTATGAATTAGTTTAAAAAATTTACAATCATGACGTCAGCCTTTTGAAAGTAAGAGGGAATAAATCAAGGTATATCTTGAGATGTGAATTGATAATTTGAGTTGTAAATAAATAAAACGTTAATGATTGTTTCAAATTTCATCATCAAAGTATCAGAGTTTCTCTTGGATTACCATTGTTTTGATGAAGTTTTAAAATTGCTTGAAGCATGTGTCTGTCTAAGGTATATGTATATGGTAAGATGTGAATTAATAATTTAATAAAATGGCAAAATGTTGTTTTGGAATAGCACCGTCAAAGTTTCTGAGTTTCTCATGGATTACAATTATTTTAAAGTTTGTTTATGATTATGTTAAAAAATTCATTTTTTGAAGCATATTTGAAAAATAGAGTGAATAAGTCATATCATTCATATCCATACCATTCATTGTATTGTTCCCATGGGCTTAATGTAAGACAGGACCATGTCCTTGTATATTGGACCTAATTCTTACTGATGTAAAATAAAGAGTCTATGTTTGTTACTAATGGCTGAATGTTAGATAGGACCAGTTCCTTGTGTATTGGACCTAATTCTGACCCAAATAAAATAAAAAGTTCATCATTATTATTATTATTATTATTATTTTTATTAGTTGTAAAATAAAGCTTAATGTTTATAATGATATCTATGAGGGCAAATATTTCAGCTTTAAATTTAACCATCAAAGATTAAATTCAATTGTAGTAAAATACTAGAATTTAAAATCTTAATACATAGTGACGGTAATGACAGGTGTTGTGTGTGAAGCAGAGCATGTTTACTCTTTTTGATGGTACTTCTCTGTGTAGTAGTATACTATACAAGTTTAGTCCTGATTTTGCCATAATTTGGACGAGATATTTGATTGACAGAATTGTCTTGCTTGTTCAGATTTTTATTGATATTAAACTTAAGAAAATTAAATTATAAATCTAATATCAAAAATAAAATCTGAAAGATTGATATGATAGACATTTCAATTTCAATAATAACTTATTTCATGTCCAATAACATGTCTATAAGGTAAACTTTAATTCTGTGGATGAAAATGGAATATTTACCAAGAAAATAAACCCTATGATTGATTAAAATTACAAGCATTTATTCCTATTCTGGAATCTATCAAGATTTTGAGAGATGTTCCATCATACATGCATTATAATCCAAATAACATACAGTTCAACTTTAATAACTGTTTAAAGATGGTTTATATTGGTCCATGTGAATTGGATTTTATACTTATTCATAATAACTGTTTAAAGATGGGTTTCCTTATTTTTTAGTGTCAAATTAAGCAAACTATTTGATTAATTGGTGTTTCTAATGAATTATCATGTATTATTAATCATATCATTATGTTCTTATGGCATATAATTAAGAGTTTTAACCAATCATAAATGTCCATGTATGTACAGTCTGGATTAATAAAAAAAATACTTTTTGACCTTTCTTGATTGATCACTCATTGGAATTCCATTGGTAATTCTCTTCTAATTTAGCTAATTGTGAATTAATTATTGACATATGAGACAAACTGGTATTTTTTCAAGTCATTAGAAAGCCTTTATTTTCTATTCATAGAAGTATTAACATTTTCATTTTCATGAGTGAAAATAATAAAACCCATCTTGAAAGGAGCTCCTGTTTTCATATGGGTATATTAAGATATTGAATGCCCAAAGCTTTCTTCCATAATTTTTGTTGAATTAATTAATTATCTGCTTTAAATATATTTTCTTATGATTATTCAAATCAGGCCAAGTATTCTGATCTTAGCGCTAGGATGTCCTAGAATCAATGTTAGAAGATAAGAACTTTGGACATCCTAGCGCTAAGATCGTTTCGAGAATATGTGGCCAGGGGTTTTCCACCCCTTTCAGGATCCTGGATAGCTCCCCCTAAAAATCCCTACCATTTGGTCAGTTTCTCTTGGGTTTCCCCTGCAATCTTTTTTCATGTCAGTTAGACTTAAGACGCCAAATCATTTCGACAACAAACTTAATTTGATTGGTTTGATAGGTCAATTACTAAAAATAGAGATTTTAGCATGTTATTTTGACCAATCAAATTACAGTATTTCTTCCCAAAAATATTTTTGCCTTCATCCACGCATGTTTTTTTATTTTTCTTTTTTAAACTTCATGTAAAGGAGGTATCTTTAAAATGAATAACTGCAGACAAAATTAATACAGAAATATAACATGTCAATAATATTTGAAATTGACTTGACTTGAATTGTTTATTCGAGGAAGTTGTAAAATGTGGAAATTTTAGAATGATAACATGCAATGTTTAATAACAAAAGATGGAGATTAACAAATTTCAGAACATTTGAAAAAAATGTAACGAATGTCAATATGAAATTACTTTATTGAACTACAAAAAAAAAAAAATAATAACTGCAATGTCATCAAGAGAAATAATTAAAGTTCTGTGAATTAGGATTTAAGACTGACTGGTGGTGAAAAATCCAAATAATTTTGTCATTGTCTCTTATGCCTATCCAGTGGTGGAGCCAGGTTTACATCAGAGTGGAGGCCAAATATCTGAGATAGCCCGAATTTCTCACCTAGTTATGCAATTTTTGCCCGAAAAACTTGCTTTAGGGGCTGCGAGGAGGGCGGCTGTCCCTCTGTCCCCCTTTGGCTCCACCACTGTGCCCAGCATTTTACAAGCCCTTTCCCTTTCTGAGACTACATTCTGAATGAATGAAACAAAAATTAGATATTAATATAGTATAGGCTACCACTTTTCATAAAGAAATATTTTCTCATTTATAATTGATATAATTACTCATATGAATAGTTCATTAGCTGAAAGTATTGCCAAGGTCTTATTTGGGATTACAAGTTTTGTATGTGGTTTGGATTGTTAGTACTTGTTTTTTTTTTATATCTAATAGATATAATGTGGACCTTGTGGCATCAGGTTTTGTGGAAAGAAAAAGCATCAATAAAAACACCACTATCACTGATAGCTCACTGTTAAAAAACCATGGTGTAATTCAAGTTAAACTTCAATAAATCTTGAATTCCATGACATAAAGGCTTCTCTGAGAGAGATTACAAAAGAAAAAATCTTGCAAACTGACAGAGTAATTTGATCGTAAACACTTGAAGTGTTATCAAGTAATATGGTTTGTTAATGTTTCTTCAGTGGATTCCTGCGAGAAGTCTTTTATCTGTCTATTATTCTTTTACTGAGTTACCCAGGGCGTTCGTCTAACTTTGACTGCCATATGAAACATGTCACTAATTGCTGGAAATAACATAATTGGAATCTGGCATCTTTAAAGCAAGTGTTGCGTTAGATCTTGTTATCCAATCAATTTAGTCAGCCAAAATCAGCACATAATCATTTGTTTTTCTTATCTATCGGTGTTGAGAGGTTTTGTTAAATTCGTCTATTTGTTTCTGGGTTAGGCTGTCTGTCATTGAATACATTACAATTTTAAGTCATCGTGTTTCAACAGGTGGATTTCTTTTTCTTACCTTTTTTATACTCTTCTGACTTATTATCACAACATTTCACTCAGTTAATCTCACTAATTTCCCTAGCTCTTGCTGCTTCTAAATTCTCAAATTATACCTAATTATGATAGTTATTACAATAATAACCTCTGATTATGCGTAATTATCATTAATTTATGCGCATTTATTATTTTAATTGTAAATTTGAACTTGATTGAAGGCTACATGTTTTTTATGATCAATATTTAAATGTATATTATAGGAGATCTGATTTGTTGTATGTTATATGAAATATTTGTTAGATCTGTAATTTATGCGCATTTATCATTTGCATTTGATTGAAGGTTACATATTTTGTTTGAATCAAATAAATATGTACATTATAAGAAACTGATTTGATGATTGTATCACATATTGTAGAACTGAAAGGGATTTTAAAGAGGTTTACAATCAATCAAACGTCTGATGTTCCTGCAATTCCACTAAAACTAAGTGTTTGATAATGTTACTAATCGCAAAATATGTTTTATCACATAAGGCCCTTGACGTCACCAAACAACTAGTTTTAGTGGAATTGCAGGAACCACCGACGTCTGATACTAATTTGGAATGTGAATGAGAAGGCTTCATGTTTTTATGTGTTTAAAAACGAAAGTAGAACATTTGTTATTTCTTTAATTTCTGCGAATTTATTATTTTGATTGGAAATTTGAACTTTAACTTAATTGAAGGCTATATATTTTGTTCAGTCAACTAATATTATGGGAAAACAAGTATATGCTGTATGTTTGCGGCTTGTATATTTTCCAAACTAAAATGTGTTTACATTCATATCAGTCTGCAGAAAAATTTAGTAAAAAGTATTTGCTAGAGTCTTATAACAAATAAATACATCTGAATGCATTTGAAATACTGTGCCAGTAAATTGCAAGATGTTTTGTTAATTTGATATTACTCTCATAAATTGTTATTTTGGGTTGATAGTCATTGATATCACACAGGGTTTCTGTCTATTACCCCAACAGAATGACTGGACCCTTTCCGATGCATGAAGGTGCAGAATTAATTTTGAAAATTTTCTAAAAATAGCTCTTTTTCATCTGAGTTTAGCAGATTTTTTTCTAAAATAGCAATAGAGGCAAAGAAGGAAAAAAATAAAAATAACTAGATAAACTTAGATCCTGCACCTTCCTTCCTACTCTAACCTGCATGACTGATAAGGAGAAAACCTGGTTGAAAAAAATCCAGGTAACTTCTAAGATGCCAAAGAAATTCATATCAAATCCACATCATTGGCAATTGTGCAGTCCAAACAAAACGTTAGTTGTATTGTAAGGAATCAGTGTGTGTTGCAGTGAAAACCAGTCATATTGAGTTAGTGTTAGTGTAGATATATTAGTTTTGTCTATAATTAACAGTTCTAGGAGATAGTCATCTTGATGTCTGCTAGTACTATTGAGTCTACTTTTAAAATGTCAGCTTAACCCAAACATTGCCAAGTAGATTGTATGAAGTCGACTTCTGTGATTCCTGCAATTGAAAAATTCTATCTACATAAAAACGAGACTATCATTGATGCCAATTTTTTACGATAGCAACGTCATATTGGGTCAATTTCCTATTTAGAATAAGAGGATCCACAGTTGTCAAACTGTATATTAGAATGGTGCAAATGGAAGCCATAACCCCATTTAAATCTCTAAGAATTTTGCCCTTCTATCACACCTTTTAAAAAAGTCATGTCACTCATTTAAAGGGTAAAATAGTTTTTTTGGTTATAATTGTCTGAGAAAGCTTAGCTTCTCACATATGTTCTTCCTTTTCAACTGATGATGACAATGCAAACTTTAAAATGTGGACAATTAAAGCCAGAGAAGTATACAATTCACATGGCCAATAAGGTGTTGGTTCTATGTTCATTTATTCCTGCTATTAGCGACAAATATCTTTTTTTCATTTTATCATTTGTTATTTGTTCATTTTGCTGTGTAATTCATTCTTGCTTTTGATAACTAATTCATTTTGTTATTTCCAGGTGATAGCGTGTAATATATACCAATGTGGATATCAAGAATTCCGAGGACTGTCAGGAAGGTTTGAGAATGGAGAATGGACAACCCTACAGAAATATCCCAATACATTATTTATCCTTAGTGATCTTTATAACTATTCCAATAGGCAGCATTTTCTCTCAGACTTATACCAGATACGAATGGGTCACAGGTAAATTTCTTGTTTAAGTATTTCCATATTTTCTTGATTTTGACTTGCCTCTTGCAAAGTCTGTTAATATCCCTACCTGTAAATCTGTAAATATTTTCCAATCTGAACTGCAAAATGAAATCCCAAATATCAAAATAACATTTTGGCAATATATTGGTAGCAGTTAATGAATTATTCATATGAGGGAAGTGAAATTAGGAATAGTAATTTTAGTAATAAAATTCTGTACAAGCAAAATAATTCCATTAACCCTTCCAACCCTAATGGCCGGTTTACTGGCCACCTAATTACTATGCACCCGTGCTACACCTCAGCCACTTTAACCATTTGATGTCACACAATGTTAACATCATAATGTTTACATCAAATTACTTGGGGGTTCAGGATATATGATGTTTTATTTCCTTTACACTCAGTGTTCAAAGGGTTAACCAAAAAATCTCATTACTTGGGAGTTCAGGGCATATGATGTTTGATTTCATTTACAGTCAGTTTTTAAAGGGTTAACCAAAAATTTCATCCAAAGCATGATTAAATCAAGAGCAATAATTGTATAATGGTTGACTCAAATGAAAAGTACCATGACAACTTCAGGAGTAATAATTGTATAGTACGAGAAGTACCATCAGGTTACCTGTTCTTCTAATTTTGTGAACCTGATATGGAAACCTGTTATATAAATTATGGTTATAACAACCTGTTGGTGATATTATCAGTAAAAGCCAATCTCCTCATTACTTTTCCTTTCATATTATCTCTGCTCAGGAATGTGTTTCCATGGGGTATCTAGAAATAAAACCTCAATAACTATCCTGCTTTACATGTTTTCAATGTTTAAAAACACAAAACCTCCGATATAAAATAGTCGAACGAGACAGATAAAGGGTGGTTTGGCGCAAATAATATACATTGTCACAGTTGGAGAGGTTCTGGCAATTCTTCAAACGAGCTAGCTATCTGAATCATTAGTCTGCACCACACATGTTACAAATTGTTTAGTTTATTGTGATCTGTGAACCATACTCAACCATTCAATATCCATCAAGACCTTGTTGGTATTTATACACCTAATTAACAGAGAAGAGGTTTAGACTTCTTAAAGGGGTTGTAAAGAGGATTTTAGTTGTATTGAGGCCATTTGTGGCTTCTCTTTACATCATTCCAATTTTCTGTAAGATTTTTGTGGTTCCTGTAATCATAGAAATGCTCAATTGTATCTGACAATTATTATCATTGGTGTTATCTATGTTATAAGGGCTAAGATTAAGTGGAATTGCATGAACCATAGACATCTGACTGAAAATTGAAATGGTGCAAATTGATGCTATCAGTGTCCGCACTACACTATACACTAAGTATACAAAATCTCTTTACACCCCCTTTAATGTGGTAGGGATAATTTACAGCTGTGTAAATAACCCTATTTACACTGAGAATTGTAAAGTAAAGCTAGCTCTCTAGCTTAGAGCCAGCTTTATTGCTGAACATGTTGCATTTACACTGAATTTTTGACTGATTGCAGAACGACTTTAGCCTCGATCACAAAGTCGCATATTAATGACAACTCATGATGTACAAGACTACTGTTTAGACCAGTGAGAAATGCAATAGACCGGAAAGACCAGTACGCCCCCTATTGCTGAATGAGATAAAGCTGGCTTTTTGGGTTTCCCCTGGTTAAGTGAAAGCCGACTTTAAGCTAGCTTTTAGTTGGCCTATGATATATTGCCAGAGAAGTTTTCGGTTCCTGAATCGTAACAGTTCGGCAATTTGGCCGGTGGATACAAATGAAAGATAGCTTAAAGCTGGCTTTTTCTTCAGTGGAAACACAGTTAATATCAGCAAATAATTGATTACGTAGTTTAAAAACTGTGTGAATGTTTATTCTATGCAACATTACCCTAGTAAAGTACCCTTGATCTTTGATCCTGTGACATTAATTTAATGTAAATGACATCATTTGCATAGAATATATTTCTATATTTATTATGTTATTTGAATGATGTTTCAATTTCAAACAAAGCTGAATTTATTAGCCGTTACAAAATTGTAAACAGTAAAACTAATATGTAATTTTAGCAGTCCAACTATTACGGTACTAATATAATATTTATAATATCTAGACTTGTATTTGACAGGAAAACCAATTTGCCAGTGATAAATCTTCCCTGTTATCCTCCTAAACTACATATACACAAATTATAAAAATACACACAAACAAACAAAAATCATAAAATACACACATACAAAGCTACACATACACAAATATAAACTTTCAATTAATATACACAGTGTTTAAAGACAAGACAATTATGAAAAAAGTAAAACAATGTAGAAAAAAGTGTTAATGTGACATGGCGCTTTAAGTAGCCCTGCCTTTAGCTTCATTTTAAAGATACACAAAGTGAAAAGATGATTTAATTGTATATATTTTATGTTAATCATTGATGATATTTTATTATAAATATCAATCATTTTTGATCCTTAGTTATTTCAATACCGGCAGCGTATTGGGATACCTTCGGATTTTTCAACCTGGTTTCTCCTTGTCAAGTCAGTGATTCAGGTTGGAAAGCTGTGCACGTTTAAAGATCCTTTGGCACTTGGAAATGGAAAAGAATAGGCCTATGCCATTGTCCTTGCAAAACTTCTCTCATTGCACACTGCCTGTCTTCATTATCCCTACTGGATTGGGTGCAGAAAAGTAGGAAGTAAAACCCCATTTCATTCTTTTAATTTTGATGCTTCGTTATTGTAGATCGACAAATAGACCATGCCCGCGAGGTTTATTCCTTAATCATCTCTGATGGCACCACAAAACATGGGAAATGTTCTCCTAATTAGAAAAAAAACATAACACAATAAAAACCTGCAAAACTAGTATTTTTTTCATGCAAGTAATCAAGAGTTCCCTGTAATAGAACTTCCTGTAGGCTTGGAGCTTTTTCTGCAAACAGACACAATTACATGTTATATCAATCAAGTCATGTCTTATTATGGCATGGACTGGAAATGTGCACGGAGTTTTTATAGTGATTAGGATCGTAATTCTCACTTGACATGGTAACGAGATAAATTACTGGTTTACAGATTATCAGATGAGATCACAAGTAGCTATAAAAATAACAAAATGGCAAGTTTAATTTGAAGCGGTATTGCACTGCAATTTGCAAATCAAAAAAATACCTTTTTGAGATCCATAGTACTACAATATAATTTGCAAGGAGACGCAGTGGCTTGGTGAATTCAATGCTCGCTAACATGAAGGTCCAGGGTTCAATCCATAGTTCAAGATAAAACCTACCGATTTTTTCAACAGGGTTTCCCCCAGTCAGTGATGCGGGTCTGAGGATCTGACATGGAAAAGTGTCAAAGTTGTTCGGATAAACGAGGCCTTGTGTGCTACAGGCTGTGTACGTTAATAATCGCTGAAAATGTAGTGTCAAACTCTAACATTTGTATTTACGTCTAAAGTTGGTATTGTCAAAATGAGAAAGATGATTTTAAACCTTTTCCAATTTGTGTACAAAATAAGCCAAAGTTTCAAATTTCAATGTATTTGAGGATAAGATAAGAAAAAAGCTTCAAATTATAATTGGAAATTGGAACTTGTAGTTTTAAATGAGAAAGAGGATTTAAAATTTTGCACAAATTGTATCTATGTTTGAAATGAGGCAGATGATTTTGCAATAAATCAAAGATGTCCTGAGGTTAGTTAGGTAGCTGGATAATCAAAATGTCTGGTAGACAAGTTTATCACAAGATTGGATTAGAATTGACTTGTGTTGACATTTACTGGTATCTTAATTAGAACGAGAAGAATTTAAATCATCTCGATGGCCTACCACATGCAACATAAATAGATTAAGTAGCGGTAATGTTTGGTTTTTAACATTTTTTATATTATGTAAATAAGTGAAGTTTATTTTGGTATATCATGTAAAGAGATCATGTTTATGGTTATGTCAAGAATCATAACAGATTTTTAATGAAAAAATTACAAATTGGATTTTAAAGTTAAAAAAGGAATTTTCCATAAACAGTATTCATATTAATTCTTCAATGGCATGTTAGAAGCACAAGTATAAATAAATAAGACAATTAGTATGAATAGATACTTTAGAATATTTATTACTTCAACGTTTCAATGTGGTTCTCACACCATCATCAGGAATATAATTATACTTCTAAAAGATTTACTACTTGTATTGTTTCAATGTGGTTCTCACACCATCATCAGGAATATCATATATATTGTAACACTATATTGTATTGTAATCTGTAGTGAAATAATTATCCAATATAAAAGAAAGGTAACGTTTTGTTTCATATTCTTCTATTCTGCATTATGGTACAGCACAATCTGTTTAGATATTCATTGTATCAATGTTATCATCTTTGAATGACATTAAGAATGACACATAATATTAGATAAATAAACACCCTATTATGGATATACTATTAATTAAATTGAATTGAAATGTTGCTTAAATTAAAGGAACAAGTATTATATTCATAATAGAGTGATCCCTTTACAGGTAAATTGGCTTGTCTGCCCCTGTCTGGCGTATTTAATCAGACAACTGATACTTTAAACCAATCGCTATGTGGGCCCCTTCGCGATCTAGTGTATTTAATTGGTGACAATTCTATTCAACATGCTCAGACAAAAACTTTGATCATCTGCCACCAGCATGTTATTTATCAATAACTTGATAAATAAAAACAATATAAAATATCTATGTTATCATTGTAACTGTGATCAATAGGTACATGTGTAAATACCATTATTTCAATGTATAATTTAATAACATAAATTCATACTTGACCAGATTTCATATAAATCGGCATAATTATAAATAAATCATGTTTTGTATTGTCTTTTGTAACTGAGCCATAATAAATTCCATTATAATATACAATAAGTGCATACCATTATTTGTTAGTCAAATTATAGACATAATTATATTCAGGGTGTATAATGCTCCCCTCCACAACCTAGGACTGTCTCTGCTCAGGGTTCAATTCAAGTGGTATCACATCGCAGTTTGTGATTCAATATTAATTATTTCCTTTGATTAGCCAAAATTAAAATTGATCATGACGATCTGCGTTTCAATTAAAATTTATATTTGAAGGTTTACTACTGATACATTTTTAAATTGCTACTGAATTAAATCAATTTTAACTTGATTAGCCAAAACTAAATTTGGTTTGATAAATTGTTAATCAAATTTTTAAATCTAAATTGAACCCTGCCTCTGCGTCCACAAGATAAGATGTTTCTTTTGCGTTTTAGTATATTCAATTCTTTTGAAGGCAATCTTCATAAAAGTTCACATGAGTTATTTCAGTGGATAATGATCTATACCATTCCACTTGATTGGTTTTATTACTGAAATACTAGAGTCAAATTACATATTGAAATAATACTATATAATTATTACAGACCTTTGAAGTCATGTCAAGTTAGAGTAATTGTTTTAGACATAGTTATTCAACCCTTACCACTGTATTGATATCTTATTATTTAGACATATTTTCCTAGCGAATTTTTAACTTGAAAAATTTAGTTTTTGAACCACTTGTTAGAAATCATTATTCAGCTTTCCGTGTTGTATTGGATTTACAATCCATGTCAGGTTCTTTTATGATTCAACAAAAAAATGATAGAAATTTAGAATGTTTGAACTTCCAGCGGAGTTAGTTTCACAGAAACTGAACAATCTTTCATGTAATATTTTGGTCTGACAGTTGGACATTTGCTTATAACATTTTTAGTACAGTATTTGGAGGACTCTCGCAGATTACCTCTCCACAATGTCAACAAAATTTTGAGCATGTGAGTCACAAAGTGGCTTCAGCTGTTGCAGAAGTCAAAACTCCTTGCAGTATTTTGTAGATGAAGGTCAAATTACCAAAATCTGATGAAGATGAGACAAGATAAATTTCAAGAATCGACCATTGAAATGTTTGCTGTCTTCATTAGAAGAAAATCTTCATTATTTTTTAGGCATACTTTAACTTTGATATATACCATTACATTTGGCACTACTTACAAATTTCTGAAAGTTGTTACAAAAAAAAATTAAATCTCAAAGTAACAAAATCATTAAGATTCAAGATAAATCTTGATGCATGTTTAAAGTTTCTTAAATTAGTTTTAAATCGTTTGTGAGATTTTCATCGTCAACGATCTTCATGTTCGAAGCATTATCGTAGAATCAAGATTAACGATTTAGTTTTTAAAAGACAAGCCACTCATTCGACAGATTGGGCGATAATGAGATGCAGACTAATTCCTCATTTTTTACCGATGCATTTTGGGGGATAAGAAAATGACGCCAATAATTTTAGTGCCAAAATAGTTGTTTGTAAGATTTTTGATACCTAGATAACAGCGATCAGATAAAATGAATTACTCCAAGACTTCTGCATCATTTCTTACAATTCCTGCGATTAAGATTTTATCAACTTGCATCACTGTAGAATATAAAGAAATTTCCTCTCTTGAGAAATACTGACGCATGGCAAGCTTGATACATTTTATATTTTCTTGAATAAAACTCATCAATTTTCTTTCTTCAACTAAGGAGAATGGGAATAAATTGGTCTATCTGAATAGAAATCATTTAACTGCATCATAAATTCTGAAAATTGTCCAAAATATGACGTTATCCAATAAATTGAATTTTTAGAATTTTATTATGTCTGTAGATAAAGGGTGGAATGTGATGAAAGATTTATTACAAATTGTTTTCAATGAAATATTTAATTTCTTCTCTGATATTTAAGTTTATTGAGTTATAAATGTATTTTACCTGAACTTTACAATAACATTGCCAAATCTATTAACTTTTGCCTATAATTCTTTTCTTTATAACCACTAACTGTTTGAAAACGTGCAAGAAATGTTGAATGTTCTTTTACGTAAATATAAATTCAATTGTAGTTGCCATGTAAAATATATTTTGACCAATGATTGCAGACTTAGATACACCAATTAAATGGTTGAATGAAATACAAAATGTAATAAACCTTGTAGATTTTAATTTCAATTTAAAAAAATAGGCACCATACACACATTAAAAAATTTCATTAATACATTTTGATTTTAATTTATGCAATGGTTTCAGTAATAATACAGGAGGGAAATTAATTGCTGATTTGGGGTTCTCATATTAAAGGGTCTCTCAACGTCTGGGATTATCTTGAAAGTTATCATCCCTTGTTTTTCCTGTTGACCCTTATTGTAAATGAATAATGCCAATCCATGAAAATTTTTTTCCAAAATAGCATATTTTTTTAAATCATTTTCCGCATGTGCTGGAATCTGGAAATTTGCCTTGAAAAATTTCCCCCCAAAATTCTACAGCCCTTATTTTCTCTCACATTTACTCAAGGAAGACCCTTCCCTAGGGATCTTCTACCCCAGTCGCAGTATAATATTGCTTATTTTGTTGTCCCTTGCCTAAATGATAGTCCCATGAAACCAAGCATGTATTGTTTAAATGCAAGGAAAAATTCACAAAATAAAGACAAATCTACGAAATATTTTATTCCGAAACTGTATAGTTTTAAAATCGTTTCCCCTAAAAAATCCTACACCCCTTTTTTAAATTGGCTAGTTCAACAGGATCTTCCAAAACCTAAGCTACCATCCTTGTAGGATATGGTTGTTCCTTTTCTTTATTAGTCAAATCATACTATTGCATTATTTACACTTAATATTTTTCTGATATTTGCAGGGCCGTGGGGTGAATGTCAAAGTAGACATTGTGGATACAATGGTTTACAACATCGAGAGGTGTGGTGTAGGGTGAGAAATGGTGACCCTGTTCATTCGGTCAGATGTGTTCATTTTCCAAAACCAGAGGGTATGAGGGAATGTTTCAAAAAATGTGATTCCAAAAAACATGGTGAGGTCATCTTAAAGGAGGATGATGGAGAAGACAGTTGGACTCGTGACAGCAATGATGTGATATGGACGGTTTCGCAATGGAGTCGGTGCCAGTTGGCGGCGAATGTGGAATCCTGCGGCCGTAACGAAGGAGTCCGACATCGAACAGTTCTGTGTGAAAAAAAGGTCAGCAAACAACCAGCTAATGAATATTTATGTGAAAGACAGGAACCGCGTCCTGCGAGGGAAGAACCATGTGAATTATTATGCCGACAAAATTGTGTTGTCGGACAATTTTCAAAATGGAGTAGCTGTGATAATTCTTGTCAGGTTTATAATCGAACAAGGACGCGGAATATTGTGGTGCCGCCCTCTCACGGTGGAAAACATTGTCCTCCTTTCTCTCAAATGCTTACCTGTGATAATTGTACTGAGTTTTATACTTATGCTTTAGAACGGTGGGACATGTGCCGACCTTTTGAAACAGGTTTTGCAAAAAATGTAAAGACTCATCCTTTAATTGGATACCAAAAACGTGCAATCAATTGTTTGAATACCAGAGGATTACTTACTAGCTTTAGGTAAGTAGCAATGGTGATCTACTAGTTATCCAATACTTTTGTCCCAACCATAAATCAAAATGACAATTTATTGAACAGCTAAGAGCAAAGACGCCAATTTGTTTTATTCTGTATACAATTACAACGTTGCAGTCTAAAGAAGATATTCATGCACATTTAGGGATAATTCAAAGCAATAACACAAGCTGGGATTTAATACATAAGTAGAAAGGGACGGGATTTAAGTATATGTATACTTTTGAATACTACTGGTGCAGTTGTGCTTCCTCAAAACATGTTTTGAACCATACCTCACTGTATGAGATCATTCAACACTACAAATTTTGTTAAATAAATATTTAGGCCTCAATATGTCTGAAATATCATGTAATATATTACCAAAATTTTTACTTTCTTCTATTGGCTAAGTAAAATGGATTTTATAAGATCTTCCATGAATAATGTAATAAAAATAAGAAAAATTCACAATTTGGCTTTAAAAATCTTTAATTTATAAACTATATTGATGTTGATATAATGAAATGATCATTTAACCTTTTCCAACCTATAATTTTAAACTCATTATGTTTTCTATCTTATAGTTTGTTATAGATTTAGACTAATGTTACAGCTAGCTTTAGACTTTAACGCAGACATGAAACATTTTCTCATTTTTTTTTTCAAATTAATCTATTTATTTTACCAATATTGTTTCTGTTTTTTTTCTATTTTAAAGTTTAAAAGTCTAAGTCAATCCTTAGAAATTCTGTTGCTTATGTCACATATCAAACCGGTTTCTCTAAATGTTTTTTCTTCCCTATATGGCATGAATTTTTAGTAAAAACAACATAACACTAAGAAATATTTGCTTCATTGGGTGCAGGGTACAATTCAATCAAATGGTATTTCTTTTTGAACAATGTGTACCATATTATAATGAATATTTAAATTTCTTCTGAAAACAAGAAACAAGCTGTCAACTTTCAGACCGAATCAGTCCGAAAGAAACATTTCTGACTGTTACACTCTATATTTTAAATTGCTGCTAGTTCCGTTATATAGACAAAATGTCAAGACTCGTAGTGCTGAAATATAGCATCTTATACTTTTAAAAGTGTAACATTTTTGCTATAAAATTGCAGAGCTTGTTTTAAAGAATATTACACTCATCTCTTTTATATTTTGCTGCAAGTTTATTTTCTATTTAGAAAGTTGGAAACTTTGCTATTAAGTAGCTTATATTAGAAAACCATTTAAATGTAAACAGAGGGCATTTTGCCTAACTTCTGATTGGTACATTAACACAGGGCATGTTTTCATTCTTGCTTATCTTCTGATTCTCTCATGTTTTCAGATTTTGTACAGACAAACTTGTAGATTCTATTTTACATCAACATCAAGCCTGTATCATTCCAAAAGATTGTATAGTTACTGATTGGTCACAATTAATACCTTTAAACTCCAGTTGTATGGGCGAGAACGGCATTATTCCAGGATATATGGTGCGAACTCGTCGTGTTTTACAACTTCCTCTTGGTGACGGACAGAAATGTCCCTCTGTACTTAATGAATATGTTAAAATCCAAGGAGAAGACCCCTATTCTTTAAAACTATGCAAAAAGTAAGTTACTTCTTCATAATATTTTGAAGGTGCGAATAGGTTAAGTTAAATATCTAGTGTGGTCTATCACGTTGGATTGTAGGAACGGTGGAACCGAACCTTATGTAATCGTATCTGCTACTTCCTATTGTATCAAGACCCAAACTTAGACTCTGTACTTTATCAATTGGCACTTTAAAGTCTATTTTATCATGCAAGACTTTATCTTATCAAGACCAAGGAATTTTCGTTTGATTTTATGGGGCACATTTTAAATACCCTGTCCTCCAACCGCTACTGAAATTTATCCCAAAACCTCCAAAAACATGCTGTTTTAATGGACAAGAGCTCATCAGATCTTTAATTATAACCAATGTTTATGTATGTACACACTATGTATAAAATATATCAATAATATTAAGAAAAAGCCTACAGGTATCTTATTAACTGCAGGTATATATTATAAAGGTAACATAAAAGAAATGAAGTAAGTATTGTTTATTTTGTTGTTATTATATTTTAGAACTAAATGGATCTTAACAGCATGGAGTCGATGTGAATCTGTACCAGGTTACAGTCACTGCGGTACTGGTATAAGAAATAGACGAGCTATCTGCGTCAGTTTAGAAGGTAATATAATTATCAGTATAAAATATTACTAATCATATTATAAGACCAGTAATGGCTCTGAGATGAGACTGCTGTAAACATGTAGAGCCATTTTTGATATACTAAAGGACTTTTTTCACAATGTCAAGCTATTAAGAACACTGTTTTACCTTGACATCAGACACTTTTCTCGTATCACTCTATTTTGTAAAAAAGTCCAGTACATGCTTGATATTGTGAAATCTGTGAAATCTTCCTAAGGGAATTTTCACAATGCCAAGCTATCAAGAACTACCGCTTATACCTTGACATAATTAGACACTTTGTTTGTATCACAATTGGCTGTAAACAAGGAGGTCTATCTTATGCTGGTGCAGACAGGCATATTTTATCAACCGTTCACTGCGGGTTTAAAAATCGCTCAAAACTTCATTCACTTTTCTTTGATTATTTACGCCCATTCTTATCACTGGCATAAAAAATGTTAAATAATTAGCCAATTATTTACAACAGCGATTAAATTTTCTTGTCTGCTCTTGTTCAGCGTATTTTGTGGAGCGATCCATATTTCTTTTACCAATTGGACTTCATTCTGATATCATGTGAATGGCTGCTTCTGTCATTGTTTACCAATCATGTGGTCAACGACAAAATTCCACATTGAAAAGTTGCACATTGCTAGCTGTGATCATATTGACATATATACGCACATACAGGTTCGATTTGAAACATAGATACAACCAGTCCACTTTATTTAAAACAAGTTATATAACAGTCAAATTGGAAAACTTTCACTGTTAGTTTTTGCCTTTTAAGAATCAAACTAGTTTTTCCTCACTACTTAAAAATACAAAAAAGATCAAACTACTGAAGTTGTCACAAATGTCAATCATTGTAAAATTAAGGAATCAGAATTTTAGTATCATACATTTCATTCTGAGTAACTTTTTTCATATCAAATGCCATCAAGTTTTTCTGATGTATTGACATCTGATATCTGCCTGCAATATATATTATTTCAACCAGTAAACTCTGTTGTATAGTATCTGCAGAATCTCTGAAAGAGCAAGACATTCAACCATAAAAATGTAACACAATGTTGAGCTACAGATAATGATTGCAGTGTTTTGGGTATGTGCTGTTTTGTCATAACTTTCAAAGCATAAAAAGACTATTGATACTGACGTAGCCTTCCAGCCATATCAATTGAAAGGCAATAGATTAGTAAACTTAGTAAACTCTGTTGTGAAGTACTTGCAGGTTCTCTGAAAGAGCAAGACATGTGTACTGTTTCACACAAAAATCTTACCATGGTATGTAATGCACAATTCCACACTTAAGACAAATTCTTATAAGATTTTTTCAGAAGGAGAGGTCGTTTGGTGCCAGAATAATTGATGCATATAAACCAGTGATAATAATATTGATTCATTGAAGAGATATAATCTGGCAGGTTATAGGTAACAGATGGTAGATTGTAAATAGACTTGCCCTTCCAACTATTTACTGCACATTATAGACTTTAAATGTCAGTCAAATCGACTGAGATTGGTGGTTCATTGATATACCTTAGTTTATATAATAAACGTATTGGTCAATAAGATAGTTTACCGCTTATACTAAAGGTCCCATAACAGCCAACCTCTTATAACACAGGTCTCTTCAAATCAACACACTTGCATTTCTGACCTTTTCCTTCTATATGTTCTACTCTTTACTGTATTGCACAAACTTCTTCATCAATAAACTCATGGTGTCTGGCTGCATACCAAAATGATCTGAGTGTAAGAACGTCCTTATGTCTTAACTTCTAACACTGTTTCTAGGATATTCTGGCTGTAAGATCATTATGAGGATACACTGCCAGATTTGAGAGATGTAAGATAGATCCACACATGGGTTTAGAGTGTTTTATGTCTCAAACATTGAAATAGTATTGCATTCAATGTATAAAATCCATACCTATACTCCAAAATTGAGTTTTGAGAAAAACCTTGCTCTTCAAACGACCCCAGATAACTTTTATTTTATAAAAACAATTCGAAAATATTTTTCATAGAGTTAAGATCACTGTATTCATTGTTGCTTACATTCATTTCAAACACATCAGAAATCCATTATAGAGAACCTTTATTACCTACAATACAGTACTGTTAGGTTTTAAAGTGTAAAATAGGTACCGTATATTAAATGTCAATCTTGTATGATTAGAATAAATACTGGCAATATTTTACCCTGTTTAACACAATTTACTCATCATCCTGGTTCAATTTAAATCAATCATCTTGGTTTCAATGTAACTCAATCAAACAGGTGCAGGTTACCTCTTTATTCAATAACTGTTGATAATATTTTAAAGAGAGACAGCAGGGTTCCAATTCCTCTGGTTCAGCCAAAGTTCTGCTTGATTTTTCTATTTCTAAAGAGATCAATGAAAACTTTCAAGTAGCACCAACTGACATATCCTATAGCCACGATCATTGCCTCTTTAACATTATGTTTACCATGTTTCCCTTTAGCAGGTAAACATTGTTTTGGGGACTGACAAAAGAAATATTCATGAAGTCACATGGTTTTCAAACAAGCAAATCAACACTGTTGTATTTTTACGCTCTGCTTTGTAATTATGAACACAAAACTTGTGAATATTATGAGTTCAGGCAACCTACTCACTTCAGTTAGAATATAAAAATTCTTAATGAAACATTTTATTCAAGAGATATGACTTTGTAATTTTTGCTGAATTATCTAGTGAAATTGCCAGTTGATTTTCTACAAAACATTGTTTGTGTCCCTAAAGAGAGGAATGGTTGGTGTTAGGGTGTATTGAGACGAGTCTCAATGAAAGCACTGGCCTAGGTCACAGAGTAATAGCTAAGTCTATTAATTATGTGAAAATTAGTTTTTCATTAGTATGATTTTAGTTGAAAAGACACACACATAAACATACACTGCATGTTATATAATATACTGTATATAGCCATGGCACCAGTCCTGAAATAAGTATTCCCTGAAATCTAACTGTAAGGCCAACATATATCTCAATAATAACACTATAGTCATGTTTGTAAAATATGACCTTTGTATTTAAACGTGCATGAAAATTAATACCTAAATTAGCATTATTCCTCAGTTTTGGCAATAAAAATTTTTTTACAATTTCCATAGATATTAATGTTCCTGTTGGAACTATTATTATTCTTATATTTTCAGTTTCTGAAGAATATGGATTTTCATTTCATATGGGACCCCACACATCAAACCAGGTATTAAGTAGCATTTGGTGTATGTAGAGCTATTAGTATATTTGAATTCCTGGCATAATCAGCTACATCTTGATACCAATTCCATCTCAATAGCTTTCTCTGTTCAGAAGATATAGCCAATTCAATATCCAGATTGAGTCCCCTTTTAATACTTCACTGTCAGCTTATTACTGGGCAGTGCAACTTAAAACCTGATACGATGTGCAGGGTCACATATATTGAAATTATATTATATTATTCAAACTACCTGCACAAACGATACTCTATCACTAGAAGTTAAGTCTGAATGCCTGTGCCTATGCTTTCGTAACATTACTTAACCGCAATGTTACAACCTAAAATTCCTAGTGTCATATTCCTGTTGGGCTTAACAAATACTAAATTATGCCAAATACTCAAATAGAATCACCAGTTGATTTGGTACAAAACATTGTTTATGTTCAAGATAATATAGTTAATAATGAAAATATTCAACTGATATCATGGTAAAATTAACACCCTACTGTTCTGCACTTCCTGTACTGTATTACTTCGATAATGAAGACAAGTAGCGCCATCATCTGAACTTAAACAATCAAAGAATTTAAGACATACTCTAAATTCCCAATTTTAATCAAATTAAACACATTTCTTTCAGAAAATAGGAGGCCAGCACGCTTCAAGAACAAGGCTCTAAATCAATTTTCAGGACGGTTACAAATTCTTGCTTTTACATATTTTATAACAGAATACAAGGTTTCAACAATTTACATTATCATCACTGATGATGCCAATGTAAATCATTGATCATCATGTTGATAAAACTCCCTATTCCTTTCTGACAAATGCCTTACATAGTTAACGTATCCTCATGGTGGACAGACTGGATGGAGAAAGTTTTGTGACATCTACAATAGATTTAATATAACAGAACACAAGGTTTCAACAATTTACATTATCATCACTGATGATGACAATGTAAATAGTTGAACATTGTGTTAATAAAACTTTCTGTTCTTGTTCAACAACCAAATTGCCTTACGAAGTAATGGACAGACTGGATGGAGAAGTTTTGTGACATCTACATTAGATTTAAAAGATTTTTTCTTCCTATCCTGACATATGTCTGTTACTCTCTAGATCTTTATTGCCTAGAGTAGCAGGTACTTACAGCAGGCACACCATGGAACATCTGATATTGTGATGTCCACAATGAGTCAATTATATGATTATGTCACTCTTGGTGGTTGGTAGATGACAAGTTAAATTTCGCTTCCAGCAAATGCTGATATCACAAACTAGATAGTTGTTGATAGTAGTAGTAATTGGTTGCTGTGTTAATCTTTCCAAGTTTATTGGCTAATGTATCAGGTACTTAGAGATGGTGCAGCATGAAACATCTGAACTTGTGATGTCAGCAATGAATCAATTGTATGACTATGTCACTAGAAAAAAAACAAAGATGAACAAAGTGTTATATGACTTTTTCATTGCATAAATACAAACTTCAGAAAATAAGAAGTGACTTCAATTAGGAATCAATTTAAGATTGCCGTTAGATTGCATTTTTTCCATTCAAAGTTTCGATTTTTTGACAAATTTTGGGAAGGCCCTCAGATATATTCAGGGCTTTTTACTACTCTACATTTGCAAGTTGTTCCTGATTGGAACTATTTTAATGTCAAGTACTTCTTATGTCTTGAGGACATTCTATTTAATTTCCGTATTTTTGACAATTTGCAACTTTCAGTAATAAGTATGAATTGACTGGCTTTGTGAGCTCAGAATCTGACATAGCTAATTGTTTTTACACTATAATATCTTTTGAAATCATTTTCCTCTCCATCATCTCCATTGGAGACAAAAATAATTTCCTTAAAAATGGCTTTCCTTATTTTTCAGTGTCAAATTAAGCAAACTATTTGTTTAATTGGTGTTCTAATGAATTATCATGTATTCTTATTCATATCATTATGTTCTTATTGCATATAATTAACAGTTTTAACCAATCATAAGTGTGCATGAAATTACGACTTTTTGACCTTTCTTGATTGGTCACTCATTGGAATTCTGCTGGTTCTAATTTAGCTAATTATGAATTAATCATGGACATGTGAGACAAACTGGTATTTTATTAGAACACCTCTATTTTCTATTCTTACAAGTATTAACAATTTCATTTTCATAATGAAATTAAGGGAAACCATCTTTAAGAAGCTTACAACAGTCTAAATGGAAAGATGAGAAAAAATGAAGTGAAGTTAATAATAAATCAATCGGTGATAGATAAACAGAATCCACGAGGAATACCAGCTAAAAACATTTATCAGTAATTTGTTTCATGAAATAATTGGCTGATACCTAATCAGGCCTGTCATGTAGAATATAAATAATGTGAAAATAACCTCCCTCTGGGCTTTGTTATCTTTTTATATGACTATAAAACATTTGGAATAATTCAGTTTTGAATAAATGTCGACAATAACACAAGTTAATTCTGTCAAATTTCACTTAACATCACCAAATAATTCAATTGATTAAAACAAAAATATCATATTGTAGTAAATGATAAAATGATTTTCTCTGTTTTTTGTGGTCCATTAGCAGAATTGAATTATAGAAACTCATAGAGATACGTCAGTTATTCCTGATAGTCTTTGAGTAGAAGAAATGGGGAATTCCTTGAGTTTTGATATGACAGTTGATGATGGACTTGATAAATTCCAAAGAATATTGACCACAGAGGTGGATTAAATGGTCAGACCATCGAACATTTTTTGGGAATTGAGGTGGGGGACTTAGGTAACCATTTGTCTGAGAAATTTTTTGAGAAATAGTTTAAAATGAAATAAAAAAAAATGTCCACACCTCATTGTGATAATGACAGGCAATGCCATGCAGTGTACAATAAGAAAACTTTTAAAACACAACAGGACTAGCCTATCATCTATATAGTGATTGTAAAATTGTTCAAAATAAAAAAAATGAATGTTGTTTCTCTGTCTGTTTCAGTCAATAAAGCGAGACAACGCCAAGCAATGTATAATAAGGAAACTCTTCCACAATAATGGCATTAGCCTGTTTAGGTCTTGCATAGATTGGGTACAAATCTTGTTCAACAATTTAAAATAAGTTAACTTTAATAAAAATAGGTATACTCTTAGGTGAATTTGCCTCATATCTAGAGATAGTACAACAAGGAAACTTTTCAAAAATTAGCCTACTTGTTGAGATTTCTAAATATCTTTTGTGCCTTGCCTGTTGTGTATCGATCTTCAGTGTAACATTTCTGTATTTTACAACAAGTTAAAATAAGTTAGCCATAATAAAACAAGTATATTCTTTGATGAATTCCTCTGGTATCTGGACAGAATACAGTAAGGAATAATTTCCACAATAACACTAGCTTGTTATTTAGGTCGTGCATAACCTGAGTATAAATCCATTTAAACATCTATATCTTTTATAACAATTTAAAATAAGTTAACTGTAATAAAACAGGTATACTCTTTGATAAATTCCCCTGGTATCTTGACAGGAGATATGTAATGATAATTGTAACTTTAAAGATAAACTCCAGCTGAAATTCTAGAGGGATAATAGTGATATTTGTACCAGGTTATTATTATATTAAATAAACTATAATTCTAATAAACCTTATCTTCTGATAAACCTACCTTGTATATTTATTGATTCTTTACTTATCTTTAAACAGTTGGCATTCTTTGATCTTGTATATATCATTCCATTGCCTCTTAGCTGGATTTTTACTCAAACTTATGTAAACTCCACTTAAAATAAAATAAACTGTTTTATCTAGATTAATGAGATAGAATAAAGTTTTACACCTTTGCCGACTTGTGCCTTGAGGCATGTTCTAAGTAAAAAAAAAAATTGTTAATGGTAAGGTAATTGTAGAATTATGAAGATAAAACAGAGCTTATAGAGTGCTAGAATATCTTAATCTGGATAATTTTGGATTGAGAGATTATCATTATGTTTATATTGGTCCCTGTCTCCATGGAAATAATTTCTGTTACTTCTACCCAAATCTTCTCAATTTTCCACAAAATATCTGCCAGGGGGAAGTCACTCTACATTTCTAGATAAAAATTGAACCCACTCTGGATTCAACATCATAATATAAGTGATAACACTTGATTTAATTTTAATTTTTAATTTGTTTAAGATGATGGAACAGAAAGACCTGTACCAGATCACGAGTGTACCAAATCCAAACCAAGCGTATCAGAAGCCTGTCAGGTGGAATGTAACTGGGATTGTTCAGTATCACATTGGTCATCATGGAGTGAATGTAGATCTCGAGACTGTGATGATTATATTAGAAGAAAAAGAACTGAAGAGAGAGGAGGTAGGGATAAATTTGGTTCTTTTGGTAACACATACTTATACTTATATATATCAAGTAGGGCTGGTTATCAATTACCAAATTGAGATCGATTATTGATGGCAGACTACTGATCAATAATCGATTAATAATCGAAATAATTTAATTGAAAAACCCTGTAAAAATAAATTAAAAGTCATATAATTATATTATTATATCTTATTGTGGGTATGTGATGTGCTGAAGGGAACCTGTGGAAGAGATTACTTCTTGGTTAACGGGTGCCGTAGGAAAATTCAACTTTGACTTAGAGACGATAATGGATTATTTCGATCATTTAACCCTGCCCATATGTCATAGTATCACTTCCAGCGCCTATTGTTTAAAAGTAACAAGTTGTAATACTAACAAGCAGAACGGCATACTTTTGTAAAACCTCAGTTAAAAGACCTGTTGAAAGCACATGCATTTATACTTGTTAATTATATTGCCTGTGATGAAATATATTATCTATCTCATCTTTACATTAAGGCACATGCTTTGACACACGTTTATGGACCTTGACTAGCTAATTATATTGCCAGTAGGATGTTTTATATCTCTTTGATCCATATCATTTCTATGTCAAATTTTTATTTCTGTCTGGTAAAGAAAAGCACATGCATTGACCTATTTTTATGGGCATTAGATAGCTAATTATATTGCCTGGATGATGTGTTGATTTAAGATATGCTTTGATCTTATTTCTATGTTAGATTGCTATTTCTGTCTGGTGAAGAAAAGCACATGCATTGACCTATTTTTATGGGCATTAAATAGTTAATTATATTACCATGATGACGTATTGTTTATATATAACATGTGTATAAGATATCAGTAATACGTCTGTGGGATGAGAAGGTGTGATTAGTCAAGCTAATGATTTTATCAGAATCAAATTTGATGTTCAACATTTCGTAGACAACTCAGTCTGTGTTTATAGATAACTACATCTCAATTAATACATACAGTGGCGGAGCCAGCCTCTTGGAACTGGGGGTACAAATAGCAAGCAAATGGACATAATGGGGGGATGTTTGGATTGAGATTGCAAATGCTGATGCTTTGTCGAAGACTCCCATGGGGGGTCTGAGGTGGTTCTTTCTCAAAAATATTAAGAAATATAGAATCAATATGGTGCATTCTGATATATATTTATGGGCCAAAACCATCATTTTTTAAACATTATTAAGATTAAAGAATTAATGTGGGGTAACAATTTATGGTACAGCTTTTTTCTGCCCCCAAGAAACCTCCTGAGCCCCCATAATTAATCCCCCCCCCCCATCCTCCTTGTTACATTCACTGCTACTGAATACACATATGTCTCAATATGTTGAAATATTTAGAACCTTGCTATAAATAAATCAACATGTGTAATTGTGTTTTCTTTGAACAAGGGACATCATAGCTTCTCATTTTTTTAACAGGTGGATCATAGATAAATTAATTTGATCAGCTTATCACTCAATTAGGTTATGGTTTGGCTTAATATAATTCCAACAAAACAGGTGCTGGGTGTTTGACTATTTGAATCACACTTTACAAGGTTAGGCAGTGGTGTTAAAATGGCCTGGTGCTTCTTACTAACATTAGCCCACTTCAGTTTATCAATATTTCATATGCAAAATGTAACAGAAAGTTGGATAGCCATGTGACTATGAATTACAGTATTCTTTTCTATTTCTATCTTTATCTGTATCATTGTGGTTTGATTTTTGGACTTGGACGACATTTAGAAGTGAGGAGTATATCTCACAAACACAAGACAATATTATGGAATAAGCACACTTCTTTAATAAAATATTAAACACTTGTTATATAAGAGTACTTGTTCCATTGCCTTATGTTAGTGGTTAGATATTTGTGCAAAAGGAAGGGTATAAAACCAAATTAAATGTTAGCTGCAATAATTCCGTGAAAATCTATCACTGTTTAAAAAGAAATTACAAATGCACATTATTTGTGAAAACAAGAAAAATCTGTCGCAACTTCCTCAATATTTTTTGCAATCCACAGCTACAAGTAATAGAATTGGTTCCATGAAGTCTGATATAGTAATATTTATAATGATTTAAAAGCAGGAGATGTGCAAAGTTTATTTATTAGATCAGTGTATGGACGATATTACCATGATGTGTTAAATACAAAATATATTGGTTCAACTGCAGAATTTATGAGATGCAAGATTGATTTGAAAGCTTGTCAAATATCATTTCTTGATGCATTTATTGTTTATATTCTATATTAATGTATTTTGTTTATATTCTATCTAAGATATTAATGTATTTTATGGTGATTTTCAAAACAAGAAATGTTTATCTGAAAGGTAGATAATGATGCCTATCAGATATATCTTCAATTATTACATATTCTACTAAAAAAAAGTCTCTGAAGACTTTAGAGTACATCATTAGTCAATGTTCAAAAGATTTAAAAAGATTCAAATAATTGCTTTCTTTAACTCACTTATTACTGGATTTAAAACTTCTCATGAATAGGACTGTTTAGAACCAAAACTTAGTTATGCCACAATTAACACCACACATGCCTCCTCCCCTTTTTGCTTCTCCATTTGTTGTTTCAAATAGGAAGGAATTATCATTGGATATCTCAAATCATAAACTTGACCCATCTTTGTATTAATTTCAGTTTCATCTTCTCCCTGATCTAAATTAAAACATTGTATCTTTCAGGTAAAAGGCATCGGACAAGAGAAATTCTAACATTACCTGGTCCTGGAGGTAAGGCATGCCCTCATCTTAGCGAGACTCAAGCATGTGAACCCATGGCTTGTTACAGTTTAAATATAACGTATGGTGACTGTGTATCCAACACAAGAACAGGCTGCGGTCCGGGCAGGAGACAAATATTAACAACTTGTATGAGCAGAACAGGGGTAAGTCATTAACATAAACTCACTCTTACTTTGGTTGGTGGGTAGATGAAAACTTAAAACATATGTTGATATCACAGACTAGGTAGTTGTTGGTAGATGAAAACTTAAAACATATGTTGATATCACAGACTAGGTAGTTGTTGGTAGATGAAAAATTAAAACACATGTTGTTATCACAGACTAGGTAGTTGTTGGTAGATGAAAACTTAAAACATATGTTGATATCACAGACTAGGTAGTTGTTGGTAGATGAAAACTTAAAACATATGTTGATATCACAGACTAGGTAGTTGTTGGTAGATGAAAACTTAAAACATATGTTGATATCAAAGACTAGGTAGTTGTTGGTAGATGAAAACTTAAAACATATGTTGATATCACAGACTAGGTAGTTGTTGGTAGATGACAAGTTAACACATATGTTGATATCACAGACTAGGTAGTTGTTGGTAGATGACAAGTTAACACATATGTTGATATCACAGACTAGGTAGTTGTTGGTAGATAAGTTAACACACATGTTGATATCACAGACTAGGTAGTTGTTGGTAGTTGAAAAATTAAAACATATGTTGATATCACAGACTAGGTAGTTGTTGGTAGATGACAAATTAAAACATATGTTGATATCACAGACTAGGTAGTTGTTGGTAGATGAAAAATTAAAACATATGTTGATATCATAGACTAGGTAGTTGTTGGTAGATGACAAGTTAACACACATGTTGATATCACAGACTAGGTAGTTGTTGGTAGATGACAAATTAAAACACATGTTGTTATCACAGACTAGGTAGTTGTTGGTAGATAAGTTAACACACATGTTGTTATCACAGACTAGGTAGTTGTTGGTAGATGAAAAATTAAAACATATGTTGATATCACAGACTAGGTAGTTGTTGGTAGATGACAAATTAAAACACATGTTGTTATCACAGACTAGGAAGTTGTTGGTAGATGACAAATTAAAACACATGTTGTTATCACAGACTAGGTAGTTGTTGGTAGATGACAAATTAAAACACATGTTGATATCACAGACTAGGAAGTTGTTGGTAGATAAGTTAACACACATGTTGTTACCACAGACTAGGTAGTTGTTGGTAGATGACAAATTAAAACACATGTTGTTATCACAGGCTAGGAAGTTGTTGGTAGATAAGTTAACACACATGTTGATATCACAGACTAGGTAGTTGTTGGTAGATGAAAAATTAAAACATATGTTGTTATCACAGACTAGGTAGTTGTTGGTAGATGACAAATTAAAACATATGTTGATATCACAGACTAGGTAGTTGTTGGTAGATGACAAATTAAAACACATGTTGTTATCACAGGCTAGG
>NW_008708987.1:104907-105902 GCF_000327385.1 Lottia gigantea
ATAAAAATTTTTTTACAATTTCCATAGATATTAATGTTCCTGTTGGAACTATTATTATTCTTATATTTTCAGTTTCTGAAGAATATGGATTTTCATTTCATATGGGACCCCACACATCAAACCAGGTATTAAGTAGCATTTGGTGTATGTAGAGCTATTAGTATATTTGAATTCCTGGCATAATCAACTAAATCTTGATACCAATTCCATCTCAATAGCTTTCTCTGTTCAGAAGATATAGCCAATTCAATATCCAGATTGAGTCCCCTTTTAATACTTCACTGTCAGCTTATTACTGGGCAGTGCAACTTAAAACCTGATACGATGTGCAGGGTCACATATATTGAAATTATATTATATTATTCAAACTACCTGCACAAACGATACTCTATCACTAGAAGTTAAGTCTGAATGCCTGTGCCTATGCTTTCGTAACATTACTTAACCGCAATGTTACAACCTAAAATTCCTAGTATCATATTCCTGTTGGGCTTAACAAATACTAAATTATGCCAAATATTCAAATAGAATCACCAGTTGATTTGGTACAAAACATTGTTTATGTTCAAGATAATATAGTTAATAATGAAAATATTCAACTGTTATCATGTTAAAATTAACACCCTACTGTTCTGCACTTCCTGTACTGTATTACTTCGATAATGAAGACAAGTAGCGCCATCATCTGAACCTAAACAATCAAAGAATTTTAAGACATACTCTAAATTCCCAATTTTAATCAAATTAAACACATTTCTTTCAGAAAATAGGAGGCCAGCACGCTTCAAGAACAAGGCTCTAAATCAATTTTCAGGACGGTTACAAATTCTTGCTTTTACATATTTTATAACAGAATACAAGGTTTCAACAATTTACATTATCATCACTGATGATGCCAATGTAAATCATTGATCATCATGTTGATAAAACTCCCTATTCCTTTCTGACAAATGCCTTACATAGTTAACGTATCCTCATGGTGGACAGACTGGATG
>NW_008708987.1:112479-127177 GCF_000327385.1 Lottia gigantea
TGTTGATATCACAGACTAGGTAGTTGTTGGTAGATGACAAATTAAAACATATGTTGTTATCACAGACTAGGTAGTTGTTGGTAGATGAAAACTTAAAACATATGTTGATATCACAGACTAGGTAGTTGTTGGTAGATGAAAAATTAAAACATATGTTGATATCACAGACTAGGTAGTTGTTGGTAGATGAAAACTTAAAACATATGTTGATATCACAGACTAGGTAGTTGTTGGTAGATGAAAACTTAAAACATATGTTGATATCACAGACTAGGTAGTTGTTGGTAGATGACAAATTAAAACATATGTTGATATCACAGACTAGGTAGTTGTTGGTAGATGAAAACTTAAAACATATGTTGATATCACAGACTAGGTAGTTGTTGGTAGATGAAAACTTAAAACACATGTTGATATCACAGACTAGGCAGTTGTTGGTAGTTGAAAACTTAAAACACATGTTGATATCACAGACTAGGCAGTTGTTGGTAGTTGAAAACTTAACACATATGTTGATATCACAGACTAGGTAGTTGTTGGTAGATGACAAATTAATACATATGTTGATATCACAGACTAGGTAGTTGTTGGTAGATGACAAATTAAAACATATGTTGATATCACAGACTAGGTAGTTGTTGGTAGATGAAAACTTAAAACATATGTTGATATCACAGACTAGGTAGTTGTTGGTAGATGAAAACTTAAAACATATGTTGATATCAAAGACTAGGTAGTTGTTGGTAGATGAAAACTTAAAACATATGTTGATATCACAGACTAGGTAGTTGTTGGTAGATGACAAGTTAACACATATGTTGATATCACAGACTAGGTAGTTGTTGGTAGATGACAAGTTAACACATATGTTGATATCACAGACTAGGTAGTTGTTGGTAGATAAGTTAACACACATGTTGATATCACAGACTAGGTAGTTGTTGGTAGTTGAGATGACAAATTAAAACATATGTTGTTATCACAGAGTAGGTAGTTGTTGGTAGATGAAAAATTAAAACATATGTTGATATCACAGACTAGGTAGTTGTTGGTAGATGAAAAGTTAACGTCCGCTTCCAGCTAAAACTGATATCACAGATTAGGTATTTGCCAATCTTGGTTTTCCTGTGACCATAAATACGTAACCTTTTCCCATGATATATGCTACTCTGATGTATAATAATAATAAACCTGTCAGTGCAAACAAAAGACTTCAAGTTTTTGAGTACCTAAGGCGTTATCCTTGTATATCATGGATGTTTCTCTGTATTAGTTCCTGTTTAGCTCATAATTATTGTTGATCTCTAATTTGCTTGATGTTCCACCCTAGATTATTTGTCGATCTCTTTGTTTTGAGTTTTTGATGTTTCTAGCATCGTATCTGCTTGAAACAGACCTGAAACTATCCCTATGTTAAAACCAGATTTGAATAACCAGCTCTATGTATATTTACTGGGAGCTGCTGTGGCTCAGTGAGTTAGACGCTTGCAAGCGAAGGTTTCGGGTTTAATCCCGGCATAAGTTGAGATAATACCTTCAGATTTTCCAACCCCCCTGTCAGCGATGCAGGGAAGTATGGCTGTCATGGAAAAAGCGTGTAGTTGTTCGGATGGGACAATAAACGGAGACCCGTGTGCTGCAAACTGTGTACTGTGCTCAACAGTTGGAAATCAAAAAAGAGCAGGCTAATGCCACTTTCCTGGCAAAATTGCCCTCATTGCACCATTGTCTTCATTAGCCCATTGGTGCAGAAAAATAGGATGTAAAACTCCATTCATTTCATTTTCTGTATATTTGTATATTTGCTGACAAACTATAGTTGTGTAGAATATATTTATCTTTTATGATCTAATAAGATTCACTTTAGTGGAAATTTACTCTAGAAACATATGTTTTAGAAACTTACTTGGGTATTCCTGTCTAGATTGTTTATTTTGACTGCTATATCATCACGATTTATTTGACTTTTATTTGAAATAAAATGTATTATTGTCGAATTCCTGTGTAATTAGATAATACAAGATGTTTATCTCCAGAAATTAGCAGGTTTTTATTTTGACAGAATTTATTTCAATATGAGCAGTGATTATTGTTAATGAAAATGATTACTTGTGAATTATTTTTCAAGTTGTATCTGAAGGACTTTGGCCTCTAGGTGTACTTTTGATATTGCTGTTTCAAATTGGAGGAGGAGGTTGAAGACTACTTTGACTCACAGAAGCATATGCCATGGCATCAGTTTTCTTATGTTGAATATGATTTGAACCCACGGTACTGACACTCACTTTGTTATTTCAATGCCACTGAGTGTTCCAACATTGTATTTGAAGGTCTTTGGCCTCTAGGTGTACTTTTGGTTCTGACATTTCAAATTGGAGGAGGAGGTTGAAGGCTACTTTGACTCACAGAAGCACATGCCATGGCATCAGATTTCTTACGCTGAAGATTTGAACCCATAGCACTGATTCTACCAACTGAACTATTTAATTCAGTTGTCCTTTTAGTATTGCTATGTCAACAACAGACAATGTTCTTTTCATTATTAAAGTACTGATCGACTTTAAGATTTTTAACTCATCTTAAACTATTTAAGGTCATTTCTTTTATTTTCTCTGCAAGACCGTAGGAAGAGTAATTAAAATGTCTAGCCACTTTTCAAATTGAATTGATTTGATTTAACACAGAAGGGGAAATTTGGGTTTAGAGAGTCCTTAGGGACATCATACAGATGCCTGATAAGTTCACATTAAACAATATATTTTGATTTGGAATCATGATTCCTGAAAATGAAATGATCAGAAACTGATTTTATTTCAGGAACGAGTGTCTGACAATTTGTGCTGGAACTATGATAGAACCCAGTCCCCCCATGAAAACTGTCATGTTCCCTGCTCAGAAGACTGTGTCATGTCTGAATGGGGTGTTTGGTCCAAGTGTCCCGATCCATGTTCTGGTATCAATGGCCCGAACATCAGAGTTCGTGAACGGCATATATTAGCTTACAATAATCCAGGTATGTATTCTGGAAAATATGGTAATTGATTGTCTACTGGACACGTCAAGAGGGTGGTGTTGAGTTGAGGTACTTTTGATAGGAAATAGCGTAGGAGTGGGGGGGATACTTGATGGCTGATCATTGAAGGGTCGAACTGAATACTGGTGGCCATAGGTACAAGTTTGACTGCATTACAAAATTATTGAATCTTAAAAAATGCTGATTTCATGTTAAAAGTGTTCAAATGAAGAACACATTTTATCTGAAAACCCCAAACTCAATGTCTTGTAAGATTTGCTGAATCAAAAAATTTAGAATTTGGATTTGAATGCATAAGGTTGCAGAATCTTCCAATGAAATAAATTTATTCCCATATTTACTGTTAAATGTCTAATTTCATGTTTACATGTATTTTATCTTGATTCAAGGTGGCCGTCCATGTCCAAAAGATATTAAACAGAATGAACCTTGTCCAATAATCATTCAATGTGCTATTTATTATTGGAAGTCAAGTGGTTGGGGTCCATGTGTCTTAGATAATCCAAATCAAAAATGTGGCCGAGGTTTTCAACAACGAGAGGTGACTTGCTTTAACCAAAATGGACAGCCTGTTATTGGCAGAAGGTAGGTTTGCTTTTATTAAAAATTGATTTGATTAAGAGATAGAAGTGGCAGCATTTAGTTCTATTGCCTTTGTATTTGAAAACAAATTTTGAGAAACATGATTAATCTTGGTTGAATTGTGTGAAAATTCTGAATTCTAGTTTTTACATTACCAGATTGTTCTTTGATAAATGAAATTGTATTGAAAGTCTTTACACCATTAATGGCCTTAAACACATATCTTTAAACAAACAATCTGCAATTGTCTAGCAGTGCAAACATGAGAACAAGTACCAATTGTACTTCAATAGAGAACCAGGCTGAAGCAGATCAGTTGTCTGAAGATCTCTATTTGTCAAACATCAGTAGGGAAACAGACTGAAATTGATCAGGTGTCTGAAGATCGCTACTTATCAAGTTTAAGTAGGGACACAGACTGAAGTAGATCTCTACGTGGGACACAGGGTGATATAGATCAGTTGTCTGAAGATGTTTACTTGGGACACAGGCCAATATAGATCAGTTGTCTGAAGATGTCTACTTGGGACACAGTGCGATATAGATCAGTTGTCTGAAGATCTCTACTTGGGACACAGAGTGATATACATTAGTTGTCTGAAGATGTCTACTTGGGACACAGGCCAATATAGATCAGTTTTCTGAAGATGTCTACTTGGGACACAGGCCAATATAGATCAGTTGTCTGAAGATGTCTACTTGGGACACAGGGCGATATAGATAAGTTGTCTGAAGATCTCTACTTGGGACACAGGGTGATATACATCAGTTGTCTGAAGATGTCTACTTGGGACACAGGGCGATATAGATCAGTTGTCTGAAGATCTCTAATTGGGACACAGATTGCAAACTCACTGTGACAAAATTTGCAGGGTCTGTTTTTAATATTTCTAAATCAAAAGTATATTGATATATTGATATTTGAAGGTGTGAGGATGTGGTGCGGCCGAAAGACTCTCAGACCTGTAATATAGAATGTCCTAAAGATTGTACTGTATCAGAGTGGTCTCATTGGTCAGATTGTGGAGTGGAGTGTCTAGATGTCACAGGTGAGTTAATAATCTTCTCATACAACACAGATATTTTCAGTGTTTTGTAATTTGGTAAGAATATTGAAACTAACATGAGGCGAAATATTAGAAGCACTTACTGTGGAATCCAAATTTTTTCTCACAAGAACAGAAGGATTTGAACTCATAGCACAATCCGAGACAAAACAACTGAAGTATTCCACTGATTTATTTCAGCTCGCCAAATTTTACCCAAACAACGAAGAATTCGCTACATTCTACAATATCCTGAAAATAAAGGCAGTCCATGTCCGAACGATTTATTCGAGGAGCGTCAATGTTTACATCTACCATTATGTGATGAATTCAGATGGGATGTAACAGAATGGAGTAGCTGTATCATTCCACCTATTGTACCATTATGTGGTGCTGGCATGAGAGCAAGAAGTAAGTTATCCCCATATTGTACCATTATGTGGTGCTGTCGTATGGGCAAGAAGTAAGTAATCCCCATATTGTACCATTATGTGGTGCTGGCATGAGAGCAAGAAGTAAGTAATCCTCATATTGTATCATTATGTGGTGCTTGCATGAGAGCAAGAAGTAAGTAATCCCCATAGTGTACCATCATCTGGTGCTGGCATGAGGGCAAGAAGTAAGTATTAGTTTTCAGGCTAAAAATCTCATTTATGTCCCATAAACAAATAAACAACCTTATTTTATATTTGAACACCACTGGAGTGTTAAATTCTACTTGAAAACCTCAAAAGTAAATTTATATTTTCACTACAGCTGAGGCTACTATTCCAAAAGGTCAAACAGAATTCTCTGTTTTTAGGCCTGTTATTGTACCATAAGGTCCATACATTTAGGTACTCAAGCGCTCGTCCCTATTATATATTTGATTTGTTTCTTGCCACTGCCCTTCATCTTAAGCTCTGAAGGGAGCTTTAGCCTTTCTTCAAGTGAAATTTCAGAACATGAGAGATTGAAAGTTACTGTTCAATATAAGACGTTGGTACAGGGTTAAAGTATTGTTTATAACTATTATGATGTTAATATTAAGAGAATATGAGAGTTTAAGTAACATATCATTCCTGACATATGTAGGATTTAGTAATCTATGCTAATGCATTAAGTAAAATAGATAATAAAGTGAATAGTAATTCTAAGTAATTGCACACCATTAATGTAGGTTCTCAATTATTATAATGGGCAATAAATATTTTCACTGTTATAAAAGTGGTAGAGTGATATAGAAATACCACTGTTAGAATAGTGCTCAATACATCAATTGTAGAGTTATATAGAAATACCACTGTTAAAATAGTGCTCAATACATCAATTGTAAAGTGATATAGAAATACCACTGTTAAAATAGTGCTCAATACATCAACTGTAGAGCGATATAGAAATATCTATATATATGCTAATAATTGGAAATTGGCGTAAGATAGATTTCTTACTAGCTAAATACTGACACAAATGAGGTTGTATTTAAACTATAATTTGCATTTATATGTTAAGTGTGATGTATTGGAATTAATTTACAGACTCAAAATCAATCATTTCAATATCTTGCTGTAAACTAGGTTTTGGTAGTAATCCCCACCAAAAAGCCAATTAAATACATTATTTGTTTTTTTTTTAAAACATAAACTAGTACATCTTTTGCACCCAAATCAATAATGTTGATTGTATTGGCCATTTTATTTTAAAACTATTACCTTTAATGTCAGCCTCAAGTATTTTAATTCTAATGGCCTAATAAAGTACATCTTATGCCACCATGGTAGACAAACTGAAATAGTCTAATAATGAAAATTTATAGCTTGATGTTAACAATGTTTTGACAAGATAGTTTAATAATAGCACTGATTCTACTTTCTTCCAGATGTGTCTTGTCGTCATGCCAATGGTACCGAACATCCAATAGATACCTGTCTTAGAAATATAGGCGCCGTGCCAAAACAACTGGAAGGATGTCATGTGTCATGTGCCAAGGAATGTCAGATTTCTGATTGGTCAACTTGGAGTGTTTGTGTTGGAGGGTGTAATGGGTACAGTCATCGAACAAGGAAATTATTAGGTAACCTAATTATAGGATATGATATGATAATGGACTAGTTGGTAAAATGTCAACTGTGTAAAGTAGATTATTTATATTATGAGGCTCAGTATTACACTTACTGACTTGTTAATGTCTCTCTTAAACTGTAATAGCTTCTGTTAATTTAAATATTTTATCAGAAGGAATTCCAGCATGAGTCCTCAAGTAAAGGCCCTCAGACCTTAGATCACTCCTTTAGAAAAAAAAAAAGCTGAGCCCCTAATTCTAAGACCTTAAATTCCTTATCATATTAATTGCATCCTGATCCCTATGTTTAAGCCCTAAGAAATCTTTAAGCTAGTAAAAAATGCACTTTTAGCCTCAAAAGGTTGCAAGTCTAACTTTATTTCCTTTTGATTTTGTAAAATGCTATTTAAATTTAAATTTTGTACCCTGAATGACAAAAAAATCCAATGGCTTTACGAGTCAATTACTACTTTAAAACCTTCAGACAGAGGATCATTTTATTTCTAAATGTTAATTGCTATAGAAGTCCCAAATAAAGTCCAAAGAATTCATAGTGAAGGGTCCTAACTTTCATTTTGGCATTTCATAGGAAAAACTTCAGCACAAAAAAGGAATGCACCGTAAGTTTGTGTTGCAAATTGAAATGTAGATTCAACCCCTTAAATTGAACCTTGATAGGAGTTAAAACTCAATTTCATTCTCCATTTTTTTTAATTTTTAGGCGAGAGCAAATATAGAGCAGAATGTAAAAATACAGATTTATACTCGTTAGATCAGCGTAGAAAATGTTTATGTAATGTTTTACGTCCGGTGGTCATAGGAAGCTACTCCGACTGTATTTTAAATGGGCGTATTGACGAGAAGCCGATTCGGTTTGCCCAGATGTCATTAAAGAGTCTAGAAGAACGGGATACCAATAAAACAGCTTATGACAATGGCGTTGACCAGGCGTATTGTGGTACCGGTAAAAAATATAAAGTTGTGGCCTGTAGAAATGATCAACATGATTTAGAACAGGCTTCAAAATGTTCTCAAAGTGGTAAGTCAGCGTTTTTCAAATGCACTGGCTTTTTGCACCTCCATGATGCGTGTTCTCTTTGACTGCTTACAACTGTAGGCATAAGATAAAACGCAATAGGCACGCTAATTTTTGGGGATTTTTTTTAAGCGTGAAGCTATTTTGATTGTCCAGAATGATATTAAGTGACATTGTTATGGTAAGGTAGGGATGGTAGGGATCCTGTTTTCTTTATTGGAATAATGAGGAAAGATAAATAACTTGGCATTGATCTTTCCTGTATTATCTGTACCCATTTACAATGGGTCTACTGGAATAATGAAAAACATTGATAGTCACCAGACTGTTGACCATAACCAAAGAACACCATTTGTTCAATGAAAGCAAATGACATCAAGATTCCAACAATCTGACCAACTGAGCAACAGACCTTCCTCAACTTCATAGTTTTAGCAAAATTTGATTTAAATTGTAAGTTGTTGAATGATATCTATCTGAAGAAAAGTAGTTTTTACCTCTCATGGTTCTTTTTGGACTAATGAATGCATGCACTGGTGAAAATTGAATACCGTTATCTATGTTGCTTTGGTGTTTGATTAGATAATCAAGAAAATCGTTATTTCCAATTGTATTTTAGGTTATGAAGAAGATATATGTTTTGAAGCTTGTCCTATTGATTGTGTTATGACGGAATGGAGTGCCTGGTCTCACTGTGGTGTTACCTGTGGTTCCGGTATGCAGGTCCGATTCCGCAGCATAGCGACATACCCTGCTAATGACGGCAGAAAATGTCCCGCTTTAGATGGCGCTATGAAGGTATGAAAGTTACTCTTAAATATATTCAAGATTCGCAGATGTTTTGAATGACTAATAATTGACATTATCACTTAAAAAGCTACAATGTTTTTATGCTTAGATTGTCAAATACTTCTTAATAATCAGAGGAAACACCTTAACAGATTTTGTTATGATTTTGTAGGAAACTCAGAGTCGTGTGTGTACAGTGGACTGTAATCATTATGTATGGGTGGAAGATGAATGGGATTCTTGTATCCCCCAGGCTGGTGCTGGGTGTGGTCAGGGCCGTCAGATTCGCTTAGTCAGGTAAGAGGTTTAAACGTTTTCATTAATGAAACATAAATCCCTAAAACCAATTGTAAAAAGTTACATTGATTAATTTTGGTGCTTTACAGGCCACTCTATGTAAACCAAATAATTTGTGACCAGTGATGCAGTAGCTACTTTACATAGAGTTACCAAACTTTGTTCCTTCTTATATTTATTACAAGATTCAAGGAACAATTTGGTTGAATTTGCCATACTCATTGGATATTTCATGTAATTTGTAGATGTCAATCTATCAGTGAAAACAGCAATATAATAGGTTTTGTTGATGATATTTATTGCCGTGGTAAAGATCGGCCGTTAGAAAGACGTAGTTGCTATCTGTCTTGTCCAGGAGAATGTGTTCTTAGTGAATGGTTACCATGGAGTTCCTGTCAGCAGGTAAAACTCTTTGTGTTTGTCAAGACCAATTCTTAAATTTGCAGTCTTAATTTAACGGAAATGAATTTAGTAAAATGAGTTTTTATTGACATACACTTAATGCCACTCTGAGACTATGTTTGTCAATTCATGATGATCTTTGGAAGAGTCCACACATCTTGCATTGTTTATTTGCAATAAGTCACGAAGGCTTCAAGTTTTTTTTATTTTTAACCCTGAAAAGGTAGAATTTTGACCAGAAAAATTGAAACAATGGGTATCTTCATTTCTTGTATTTAGCCTTGCAATGGTCAGCAAACACAAAAGAGAGTACGAAAGAAGATGAGAGAATCATCAAAATATTATGCCAATGAGAAATGTGGTCAGCTTGTAGAGGAGAGAACCTGCTTAAAGGGAGATAACTGTATTGAGTATAGCTGGGAATTGTCTGACTGGTCAACATGTCTGGTTAACAGTGGCTATGAGACGTGCGGTGTGGGTCATAAAGAGAGATATTCTATTTGTAGAAATAGTCAACGTAAAATAGTTCCTAATTATATGTGTGAACAGGTTTGTAGATTTCTTATAGAAATGATATATTAAGCATGATTCTGCAATTTATGAATATGTTTTGTCATACTTTTTTCCAATTTTCAACATCCATTATATTAATTCTTAAATTAAAGACTTCTGGCTTGAACATCACATTTTTCCTGGAAATAAGGTGACTTCCTCTTCCCAACCCCTCACACACACACACACACACACACACTGAGGATGGGGTGGCACAAAAATAATTTGCTGTTCATCAAAATGGCACTGTCCCAGGGTTAAATTGTATAGATTAAAAGTTATATAATAAATCCTGCCTTTTTTCAGATCCTAGGAAAGATAAATGAACCTTTGGTAGCGTCGTGTGAGATACCATGTGATATAGATTGTCTGCTCTCTGATTGGTCAGATTGGAGTATCTGCAGTCAAACGTGCGGTCTAGGTAAGTTCCACACAGGTCTTGAATATTTTTTTTTTTTCATTCATTTGTAATTATTTAAGCAGTACCTTTTATTGGAAAATTTCTCTGTGTGTTTCTTAGGGTGGAGGGCCGACATGGAAAAGCGTCTAGTCATTCAAGTAGGACAATAACCTGAGATTTCATTCAACAGTTGGAAATTGCAAAAAGAGCGTGCCAATTTTCCCCTATGCACACTGCATAGCATTCATTTTCATTAGCAAAATAAGGTACAGACAATAGGAAGTGAAACTCTATTTCATTGTATTTAATTTAATACTGGCCGGTATGAATTACCACTTCATGTTTCTTTCCCATGTTCAGGTACATCAACAAGATACAGAACAATGATTCAGTCACCAATTGGTAATGGTAGAAAATGTCCAGATAAATTTAAACAAACTCGTCCTTGTTTTTTAACTGGGTGTTATTATTGGAAAGTTTCTGAATGGTCAACATGTATTAAAGAGGTAACTTCATTTGTAATTCAATTCATTTTGTTCTATACTATATAGTCAAACCCTTTTAAACAGCCAGCCAAATACATGGTCGCACGATTGGTGAGTTCTGCACCTTCGAGATTCAGGGGATCAATCAGAATTCAATAAACCAATTTGGAACAGGGTTTGGAACGGGTAACATGTGTGCTGAAATAGTAGGTGTAGACAGAGTTCAAAATGACAGATGGGAAAATTTTGAATGTGACATTTGCTTTGATTGAGGACAATCTTATCTACCTTTGACATCTGATTATGATTTTATCTATAGTTACCTCCCTTTTTTTGTGTATGCTCAAAAGGAGTCAGTATCTTAGCTTTGAGTTGAAATTAATTTTATGATCAAATCTGCATTTTCAATAATGATTTTGTATAGAATAAATTTTCCACTTTATTTCATTAATTTCTCATCAATTATATTTTGAATATCATGTATTTGTGTGTATGGTGGGCAGTTTTTTACCTTTTCTTCAGCTTGCCAAACTGGGAGTGACAAAAATATAAATTGATTATTGGAGAATTTACCTGAAATATTTTGTTTAATGAATCCTTTACCATTATTTTCATTTTGATATATATTATTTTGTAGAAAGGTGTTTGTGGTAGTAGTTATAGAAATAGAAACGTATCCTGTGTAGGTGATGATGGGCTACCAGTGAATTCTTCAAGATGTCCTCCAGATTTAGAGAAACTTGTTCTCAATGTAAGTTAGTTTTGTTCCTAGAAACTTTTGATTTTATGATATACCAGTACTTCCAGCTGGACATTATGGAGTGTAAATACAAAAATTCTGCACAGTCTTAAATCAATACAATGCAATTGGTCAGATCATTTGGAACAACAATTGGATTTGACACTATTTCCACTATATGAAATTATTGTCTCCCCTGACATCTGTGATGTTAATATTCATGCAGATATTATACAGATCATAGGCTCTAGAAGCAACGTTTTAATTACAGCAGTCAATGGTCTAATTTCTTTGATATGGTCTTTCTTGGAATTAATTTGTAGCTTCCTGTTTTATGTAGGCATACTCATTTGCCCTAATTTGGTTATTGTCTGACAGTAAATGATAGCGACACCCTAGAAAAATTACGAATAATAAGTCGACAAGCCTTTTCATTGAATCACCAATCAGACAAACATCTAACTCACTACTGACTTATCTATTCCACTGGAATATATGAGTATTTTTGATGATTTCAGACAAGAGAACCATGTAAAGTACCATGTCCTGGAGAATGTATGTTATCAGATTGGTCGTCATGGAGTCAATGTTTTATTAACTGTCAGGACTACAATAAAGGTAGGATTCTTACAACATTAGGAAGTGTACAATTCAGTAGACTGGGTGGTTTTGATCCTTGAGGTTTGGTTGGCAGCCAAAGAAGCCACGAAATTTTACTTTTCAACTCTTCAATTAAAAACATTTTGTTGTTCTGAAAATTTTGAACATGACCCACAAAGAATTTTGTTTTATATCTAAATATCTTTTAAAATGTATTTTACTGACATGTTTCTTGTGGCGAACTGGAGTTCAACCAGGCCATGCAGTCTTAAAAGTGAAAGTACTCCAAAACTGTTTTGAAAAATTATATGGTTAACTTGCTTATAGCCAAAGATAAACACAAACACTATTATGCTTTTTTATATTTAGGACATAGGAATGGTATACAATCGAGATCTCGAGCTATACTGGTTAATCCAACTCAAGATCAAGAGTCTTGTGATGATAATTTGTGGGAGGACATGTCCTGTGTGGCTGATAGATGTTTTACATTTGAATGGCACGTTGGGGCATGGATTGGTATGAAGAGAGATGTGGAATGTCGCAGATCAGATGGACTGATAGTGGAAGGTAAGGACATTACTTTAGGTAATATGGGGTGAAAGCTGATACTGGGTTGACTATCAGAAGCACTGGCACAGGCATTAAAATTGTCATACCTTGAAGAGGATTCAAAACCACGGCACCTAATGGCTTGGTTTGATAATATTTATGCATATTTGCAAAATCGATGATTATTCGTCAATAAATCCAAACATCACTGATATGATTACGACCAAATCAATGCTGAAAAAATTAGGACATATATATATATGTATACCCTAGCAGCCGGTAAAGCGCCTATTACCAAGGTGACGTCACACAAAGTCATATGCTTTAAGTTATATTACTTGAAGGTCAGTGTATATGACGTTTTATTTCATTTACACTCAGGGTTTAAAGGGTTAATTAGACTTTCAATGAAAAATAAAGGTCAAGATGTGTTACCATTAATACCAATAATAGATAGATGTTAATTGACCTAAAAAACTGTCCATAAATACACCTACATGTTCACGCACTAATTATCATATAGTCAGCATTATCAAGACTGATAAATCCAAAGAAAAGTTTAAAACACACTGAACAGTGTATGATTTAGGTTTTATGAATCCTTAGCAGTTGGAGGTAAAGCTAATTGTGACCTAGGCCATTGCTTCTATGACCAAATTTCGAGCAGAGAAGTAAGACATATGTAATCTTTTTATTCATTTTTCTCAATTAAACGCAAGTTAAGTAGAAAAAGTATAGGCCACGTATTCTCGAAACGATCTTAGTGCTAGGATATCCTAGGTTCTTATCTTCTAACATTGATTCAAGGACATCTTAGTGCTAAGATTATTTCGAAAATACAGGGCTTAAGCAAACGACAATTTTAGTTTGTATCAGAAAGTGACAAATTTGTTTCTTAAATTGTTCACATTCTCCTCAATATTGATGGTCCCCCATTTTGTAAAGGTGATGAGAAGAAGGGGTGCGCGCTATATTCACAATTATACAGTATCAGGTCAAGGTCATACAAAAACATTACTAACGTGATGGTTCAGAACAATCCTAGTATAGGTCGAAAGAATACCTTTCCAATTTTCAACGCGGTTGCCCTGGAGGTAGCTGACTTGGAAAAATGGGAGGGGACAACAAAACAAGACCGTGTGCTTGGTACAGTTGGAAAACAAAATGGAGTAGACTGATGCGGCTGACCTGACAAGATTTACTTCATCGCATTGCATTGCCCGTCTTCATTAGACCAATAGAAGAGTAGGACATAAAATTCCATTCATGTCATTTGTCAATGTCACTATGATAAAAGTTGAATGTATCCTCAATGGATCACTGTTGAGAAGTTATCAAGAGGTTATTACCACCTAATTATATATACAGTTCTAGTAAACTGAGCTAATATTTTTAATTACCCTAGATATGGAATAAATTTCTCATTATTTTTGTCTGTTTAGAAGCAAGTGTCACAGATCCTCTGGATTATAAAACAAACTAATATTTTTAATTACATGGACATGGAATAAATTTCTCATTATTTTTATTTGTCCATATCCACTGCATGTATCCTGAATGAAACGCTGTTAAGAAGTTCTCAAGCACCTATTCACCTGATTATATATACAGATCCTCGGGATGATAAACGAAACTAATATTTTTAATTACATGGACATGGAATAAATTTCTCATTATTTTTATTTTTCAATGACAATGACACTATGATAAATCTATATATCTACTGTAACATATATTCAGATATTTCATATTTTTCCTTTTTATGGTTTTTTGAAATATTATACTCTTACACCAGCTGCATTTAATTGGTTATTATTTCATATGTTAGACAAAAATCAATGGCATTCCTTCTAAATATAGTTATCTGTGAACAATACCTTATTCATTATGGTTTTTCGGGAATTTAAATTTATTTTCTTGTTTTTTGAATATTACACTCTTTCAACAGCTGCAATTAACTGCCAATTCTTTTATTATAGAGTCTAAATATTGAAAAAATCATAATATATTAATGTAGAAAAATCACAGAATATCTTGAAATGATGAGTTGTCATTTTAGAATTCAAATGAGGATATTTCTGGACACACATGGATTTGAAAGCCCAAATTTGGATGGTGGCTAAAAATTCCCATTTCTGAGACT
>NW_008708987.1:127227-148065 GCF_000327385.1 Lottia gigantea
CTCCTCAATATTGATGGTCCCCCATTTTGTAAAGGTGATGAGAAGAAGGGGTGCGCGCTATATTCACAATTATACAGTATCAGGTCAAGGTCATACAAAAACATTACTAACGTGATGGTTCAGAACAATCCTAGTATAGGTCGAAAGAATACCTTTCCAATTTTCAACGCGGTTGCCCTGGAGGTAGCTGACTTGGAAAAATGGGAGGGGACAACAAAACAAGACCGTGTGCTTGGTACAGTTGGAAAACCAAATGGAGTAGACTGATGCGGCTGTCCTGACAAGATTTACCTCATCGCATTGCATTGCCCGTCTTCATTAGACCAATAGAAGAGTAGGACATAAAATTCCATTCATGTCATTTGTCAATGTCACTATGATAAAAGTTGAATGTATCCTCAATGGATCACTGTTGAGAAGTTATCAAGAGGTTATTACCACCTAATTATATATACAGTTCTAGTAAACTGAGCTAATATTTTTAATTACCCTAGATATGGAATAAATTTCTCATTATTTTTGTCTGTTTAGAAGCAAGTGTCACAGATCCTCTGGATTATAAAACAAACTAATATTTTTAATTACATGGACATGGAATAAATTTCTCATTATTTTTATTTTTCAATGACAATGACACTATGATAAATCTATATATCTACTGTAACATATATTCAGATATTTCATATTTTTCCTTTTTATGGTTTTTTGAAATATTATACTCTTACAACAGCTGCATTTAATTGGTTATTATTTCATATGTTAGACAAAAATCAATGGCATTCCTTCTAAATATAGTTATCTGTGAACAATACCTTATTCATTATGGTTTTTCGGGAATTTAAATTTATTTTCTTGTTTTTTGAATATTACACTCTTTCAACAGCTGCAATTAACTGCCAATTCTTTTATTATAGAGTCTAAATATTGAAAAAATCATAATATATTAATGTAGAAAAATCACAGAATATCTTGAAATGATGAGTTGTCATTTTAGAATTCAAATGAGGATATTTCTGGACACACATGGATTTGAAAGCCCAAATTTGGATGGTGAACTGTGGACACTTTTACTCATTAGCTTTGCTAAAAATTCCCATTTCTGAGACTAAAGCACAATTGGTCCAAAAAAAATTACCCACCTGTACCTTTAAGCCGAGAAGCCCTATGATTTTTTATGAAATTTTAATTTATAATTTTCTTTCTAAAAATATTATATATTTGCAACAGCTACATTTAATTGCAAATTGTTTAATTATCAAGACAAATTATTGGAAAATGACCAACTTTGCTTCTACATGTTTAAGTTTAAACTGTGACTTCCGTAAAGAGACCTGGTCTCGTGTTCTCGAAACAATCTTAGTGCTAGGATGTCCTAGGTTCTTATCTTCTAACTTTGATTCTAGGACATCCTAGCGCTAAGATCGTTTTGAGAATAACTGGCCTGGTTTTTTGGGGGAATTTTGATTTGTTATTGTGTTTTTTTAAATATTTACTAACTTTTATACATAATACGGTTAGCTTAACTGTAGACACAAGAGCCAAGGGAGTTGTCAGTAATTATCGTTTTTGCACTGTCTCTTGTGTCATCTGTCACGGTCAGATGGTTTTTCAACAATTTCATTGTATTGATTCAGTTTCAATGTCAAAGCAATACTAGATGACCTGAAAGACTGAAAGATTCCTGGACATTCTGCTGCCCTGATTGATATGTCTGGAAAATAGATACTAATCGATAACCCTGTTAGATTTTCTTGGGAAGATGAATAGAGAGCAAGAAACAAACAAACAACCAATTTTACAAGGATAACAGCCTAGGTTCACTAGCTTGCCAAACCTCTTTTCATTGACTTTTCTTCGTCAGCGGATGCTGATATCGCAAGCTATGTAGTTGTTGTTAGTCATAGTAGTTGGATTGGTTCAAATTGAATGTGTTGGTTTGGTTGTTGATACTTCATTAAATCTGGTCTGGTCGTATGACATGGCAGTGAAACTCGGCCCTGGATGGTGTGGCGTGAGTTACTCGATCTTCTTTATTCTTCCAAACTCACTCTGATTATTGTGATTCTTGCTGATTGGTAGTCGAATGGTAGTGGTTAGTTGGTTTGGTTAGATTATTGATAACAGTTGGAAGATCTTTCCTGGATTATTTGCACACATTTTTAGCTTGGTTGACTTGAATAATGAGGATAGATGACTTATTCAATGTTGTTAGACTTTCACACACCGACTGAGATAAGAACCCACAACCACCATTTTTTCAACCTATCCATGAAGGTCATGTAAAATTTCCAATACTCCGACCAACTGTGATACAAAATCAATTAATCAATCTTTTAACAAATTAAAATTTAAATGAGTGAAAAATGAGACTGAAAGCTCACTTAAAATTCTCAACATGTCTACATTTCTGCTGGTTTTTTTTTTATTTTTGCTCCAAAAAAAGCACATTGTTTGTGTATATCTCTGTCTGTTTTGAGGTCCAATACTATTATTTTATAATGTATACTATCATAATCAATGCAGTATAAATAAATAACGTAGGTCAATGAGTATAGTAAACTTGATATCCGGTGATATTGTTCTATAATAGAAAGGTGTTTTCTTTCATTGTCATTAGTTCCATAATTACCATTAGATTTACAGCTCTAATTAGTTGGTATATGGTGTGTTATTGTCTCTTTCATTTACAATAATGAAATCTAAATGAATGACAATGCCATGCTAATATCATGAGTATTGTGAAGTTGATATCCAGTGTTTGTTTAGGAGAGCTGGTAGGACTTCTTTTCAAAAGTAAAGAATACTATGAGGGAAAGATGTAATATTAAGAAAAATGCCAATGAAATGCCCACACCATGAAAGGGTCATTGGGTTTTCAAATTATTTTTCAAAGACAGTGGAATGATTTCAATATTTTACCAATTAACCAAATAAAAATTTTTTTTTTTAAACTTGATATGAATTATCTCCCTTAGTTTGAATTATTTTAAAAAAAATTATAAAAAAATTTAGTGCTGAGTAGGCCTACTTTCCCTGCAAGATTCTATGATTCTATGATATAGTATCAATGATGATTATAATGTTAAATGTATCAGATTCTATGATATAGTTTCAATAATGATTATAATGTTAAATGTATCAGATGCTATGATATAGTATCAATAATGATTATAATGTTAAATATATCAGATTCTATGATATAGTATCAATGATGATTAATATGTTAAATGTATCAGATGCTATGGTATAGTTTCAATGATGATTAATATGTTAAATGTATCAGTTTCTATGGTATAGTTTCAATGATGATTATAATGTTAAATGTATCAGATTCTATGATATAGTTTCAATGATGATTATAATGTTAAATGTATCAGATTCTATGGTATAGTTTCAATGATGATTATAATGTTAAATGTATCAGATGCTATGATATAGTATCAATGATGATTAATATGTTAAATGTATCAGATGCTATGATATAGTTTCAATGATGATTATAATGTTAAATGTATCAGATTCTATGGTATAGTTTCAATGATGATTATAATGTTAAATGTATCAGATTCTATGATATAGTATCAATGATGATTAATATGTTAAATATATCAGATTCTATGATATAGTATCAATGATGATTATAATGTTAAATATATCAGATTCTATGATATAGTATCAATGATGATTATAATGTTAAATGTATCAGATTCTATGATATAGTATCAATGATGATTATAATGTTAAATGTATCAGATTCTATGATATAGTATCAATGATGATTATAATGTTAAATATATCAGATTCTATGATATAGTATCAATGATGATTATAATGTTAAATATATCAGATTCTATGATATAGTTTCAATGATGATTATAATGTTAAATATATCAGATTCTATGATATAGTATCAATGATGATTATAATGTTAAATGTATCAGATTCTATGATATAGTTTCAATGATGATTAATATGTTAAATGTATCAGATTCTATGATATAGTATCAATGATGATTATAATGTTAAATGTATCAGATTCTATGATATGGTTTAGTTGCTATGATCACTATAGTGTTACATGTAGAGTCGTCTATTGTATTGAAGTGAGATAGATAAGTGAGATAGTTGGAGAATGATTGTCATTCTACTGAACTGAACATTGGATTATTTTATTGAAGCCATTCTCAAAATTTATTTCAACTTTAGACTTTGTTTTCTTGGACTGTAATTAGATTTTTGGATCGAAAAGGTAATTATTTTGTGTTTTTAGAGAAAGGCGTACTAAAAAATTTTTAAGAATTAGATGGAAAGACTTTTTGTCTGCTTGTGGAATTCACACAAAACTTTGAGCTGCTTATTTTGTCTCAAATTCTGTTACTTCATGCTTTATAGAACAAGGGTATTCAACCTAGTGGTAATCTTCAAATATTTGAGGGGTAATAGGGTGCTTTGTAGCCTGGCAAAAATTTGTATTAAATATAATTGAAGTTGTTCTATTCAGTTAGGCTGTATTCTCTGACATAAAAAAAAGATTGCGGGGAAAACCTAGGAGTAATTCATAAGAAAAAGATTTATAATAGGAAGGAGGGTAATACAATCAATATGGATCTTGAAAAGGGTAATAGAAAGAAAAAGGTTGAAAATACTTTACAGAATATATTAAAGATATCATGTTTCTTTTTTGAATTTTTCATTGAATCCAGATTTGTAGATGTGATTTGATTTGATAAACTCTGTCTTCAAAGCTGTCATTACAATTTTAGTCTTAAAAAATATAGTATATTATTATATTAAATCATGTAAATGATAATCATTGTAGCATGATTAATACTGTGTTCTGAACAAACATGTAAGTCAACTTCACTTACGATAGATGGAAAATAAAAAGGGGGGTGGGGGGGGGGCGTTAATTAGAGCAGGGGCTTCAATTAGAATGAATATGGTTGTAACAAGAATTGAAATTTTCAATAATTGGTACATTGTCATCAACTCTTTGATTTGAAATTTTAAAAATATCAACATTAGCTAAATTAGTTTCTTGATTTTGGTATTTAAATAGAAAAATTTGGCTCCACATCCAATGGGTAATAGTATTTTTTAGTCTCTGGCTGGTGACTATGTGTACAATCCATTCAAATTGAAGACTGTGAAACAAGAAGTGGGCCATGCAGTCAAGGTATAAGATGAAGATGTAAAACCTTGACCATTGTCAATGAAATGAAATGAATGGAGTTTTACGTCCTACCTTTCGGCACCATATTGGCTAATGAAGATGGGACCATTGTGAAGACGTAATATCTTGACCATTGTGAAGATGGCTTTAATGTAACTTTCTGTTTCTTAAATCACAAGGAAAATAAATTTGATTACAAGTCCTTGAAAATCTCAGGTTTTCTGTCTCTTATTTTTCAGTCAGTCTTCAGAGCTTGAATAGATTCATTATAGAAATATAATTCAAACCTAAATTTAATTAACCTTGATATCTTTTAGAAATGGATTTTTTATCTCTTGTTTTAAACAAATCCAGTGTTTTAACATGAATAAAATTATTTCAGGAAAGGATTTTCAAATATAAAATTTATAAATTGAATTGTCTGATTGTCTTTTAGAATTATAAAACAATAAAAACATCGTAATAATCTTCATTTAGGAGCCTCTTTCATCCAGTTTCACTTTGTCAAAGATGTCAAAGACTATATCAACAAGAAGATAAGAATATAAACGAAATAAATAAAAAGTGAAATTTCTTCCAAGACATTTTGCGATTTTTGTACAGTTCTAGTTTTTCGGGTCCTTATTCTTGAAAACTTAACTTAAAATGATTTTAGTGTTCTAGACATTTGATTGGTCAATCACTAAAATTGATTTTAAATTCAGTTTTAATATCCAATCAGATTACTGTATTTCTTAAAATCTTGATTTTATATTAGTTAAGTTTTGGAGAATAAGGCCCCTGGCCAAGAATTCTCGCAACGATCTTAGCGCTAGGATGTCCTAGAATCAATGTTAAAAGATAAGAACTTAGGACATCCTAGCTCTAAGATTGTTTCGAGAATACGGGGCCTAGACTTTATAGGTCTCTCTCTAATAAAAAGTCATGCCTCAGTTGTGATTTGTTACTTAAAAAGTTGATATCACACAGTAAATATCTATTATCAATAGTAATTAAGCAACTTGAGAAGAAAATGTAATTCAATACTTCTGAAACTATATAGCGGAGAGGAGTTATATAGGCATTAGCCTGTTCTCCAATCCATTTTCTTAATGAAATAAAATATTGTTTACAAAAAAAAACACATATAGCTTAATGATAATTAATCAACATATAAATGCCTCTGTGATTATCAAACGCTTTTATAAAGAACTTCAGGACGAATTCCCTAACATCTATACTAAACATTTGGAGACTGCTTACTAAAGGAAAAATAATCTGAGTAATGTTCTTGTCCATGTTAGATTAGATCCCTTTTCATTAACTCCCTGAATCAATCGCTTTGCATTTCTGAATTATTTGTTTATCTTGTAAATCTCTGCAGAAGTAGGTAATTTCCTATCAAATAGATGTATTCCAATGCAGAAATCCACAGTTCCTACTTGTGACCTAGGCCAGTGCTTCTATAAGAAAGAAAGAAACATTTTTTTTTAAAAGAATAACAACCTAGATTCACGAGGTTCACGAGGACCAAATCTCTCTTGGCATTGATTTGTAACAGAAAATCAGTTGGGTTGACCTTAATTGAAGTCTCCAGACTTTCACATGCTGACTGAGATTAAAATCCAAGACCACCATTTGTTTGATCTAACCAAGCAAATGATGTTTCCAACTGCTTCATATGAATCATTTATTTATGTATTGTTAAGAAACATACAATTTCATCAGAGCCCTACTTTCTGTTTCAATTACTGTCTTAGATGTGTGTTGCAAGGCAGGACAGGTAGTGGCGGGTGTCGTGTGCGAAGCAGACATGCTTACTCTTTTCTAAACACCAGATGATACTTCTCTTGGGAAGAGTCCACTACTACACAACTTCTACTTTCAATTTGACCATGCTTTTGACGAGATTTTGAAGAATGGAATTGTCTTGTTTGTACGAATTGTTTATTTCTCTATTCATTCCCTTCACCTAATGCCACTCTTCGACTTTGTTTGTCAACTAAGCACCTGGCCTTCCATGTAGCTGATTCTGTTTTGTGACCTTAAGAAGGATGTAAAACTCATTTCTTGTTCTAAAAGATTTGTTTTCATTTCACTCTTCCTACTTGCTAAGCAATTATTTTCTTCTGTTAAAACTTTTTTTTCTAATGACATTTGACAAGGAAGGAATGTTTCCTGCTTTCATCAATTTTTGGGGTTGTTATTTAACAAACCATTTGGCACAATTTCCTCTTCATAATTCTTAATTTTAGAGAAATGTTTGTTTGATGACTTTTATATGGAGGCGAACTCAGAATATCCCACTCTCTCATTGTTAGCGTGATTGAAAAATTTCCTATATTTGATGCTGACAACATATGTCATGCTCTCCAAGGATTTCTCAGTTTTAATCCTAAACAATGATATTTTGAATGAATGATTGAAAGTGAAAGAAATGCTCCAAGATTATAGAAAAATTTGAAATATGGGAATTTTATAATAATGTAATGGAAAAAGAAGCAACATTTTGTGATGAATAGAAATTCTATTTTAGAATTGAACAGTTGTAGTTTTTCAGTTTATTATATTCTCTGCTGCTACTTTCAGACATGTTGTGCCTTGTTTATTGTTCAATATATTCATACACATCTAATAATGTGGGCCTATATAAGTACGTAAGATTATAGAGAGGTCATCATACTCAGAGTTCATGATTTTATGGTGTGTTCTTTCTGGCAGGTTGGGGTAAATTTCTTCGGAAACAGATTTATTCAGCACAAGTGAAACATGTGGTAGCTTAATCTTTCAAAGGCATATTAGAAGCACAGGTTATAGATAAATAAGACAATTTATGGATAGATACTTCTGGTATATTTATTACTTCAACGTTTCAATGTGGTTCTCACACTGTCATCAGGAATATAATAATGTGGTAGCTTGTTCTCAAATTTACAAAATAGGTCATAAAGGAACGTTGATCCTCTTGCAGTTGATCCACCATGTTTGCATAAATAAGCAAACAGCTATTGGAGAAAGCATGGTTACTGCATAGATATTATAAACTCATAAAATTTTAAAAACAGTGCCATCATTTTTGATGAACCTCTTGCAATTGATCCAAAATGCAAGGCATAAATAAGCAAACAGCTAATTTGCAAACATCTGTGGTAGAAAGCATGGTAACTGTTCAGATATTATGGACAAAGAAAACCAGTGCCATCTCTTTAGTACCAGATGTTTCTGCTTGTGATAATGAAAGAGAATGGATTTTTTTCTAAATTTGTGCAGTTAATTGCATAAATCGATACAAGCTATTCTGATTAGAACATGTATTTAAAAGAACACATGTCCTTATATGTTTTATAAATCATAACGAAGTGATTATTAGTAAAATAATTTTGTTTTATAAACCATTACACTATAGTGTTATAATTATTTTGTATAGAATCAGTCATGTGATACTGTTTTAAACCATTAATTAAAATATTTAAAGTTATATAGTACTTAAAGGGACAGGTGCACCATTTTTTATACCAATCATACGATGAATTTTTTCTATCTAAGCCAATCAGTTCACAGCACACCATTGAAATTTTAGCTTTCAAATCTTTGTGTATCCAGAATTATCTACGTTTGAATGTTAAAAAGATGAGTCGTCTTTTCTTGAGACACTGCCACATATAGAAAAGACATCTATAGAAATAGGAGAAGAAATTCCTAGTTTGAGATATTTTTTAAGGACTTTTCGTATATTTCTAGTACTTCTGAAGACTATTTACATATATTCAAAATGGCGCATATGTTCCTTTAATACATAATGACTCGTATACTGAATATAGAAATTTAAAAATTGCATGGTAAGTTTTGAATTGTTGAATATGTGAATATATTAGATATTATCAATAGTTAATTGTATATTGGATGAAAATTATCATTTTGCCCAGTAGTCATTGTGATTTTAATATTTCCATAACAAGTAGGATTAGGCCTGTTACAGATAATCAGGTAAATGAATATTTAAAATACTATTGTATTCTCTTGTCTTTCTTCTGTGTTTGATGGTGATGAGAACATAGTCTCATGAAAGCACTGGCCTAGGTCACAAAGTAACCAAAGTTTGCTGGCGCTGGCAAAGATCAATCAAAGAGATTGTTATTCATTTGTCCTTCAGAGCTTTATCATTGAAAAATTAACCTTTATACTGCACAGAAATGTAGTTGAATCAAACTGAGAATTGACTATTGTTTGAATTATGATTGATGATTAATGTTAAGATTATCTTGAGGGGGTATTAGTTCTATACACCTTCGGAATTACCAAGGTTGACGGAAAGTGTCATGTGGGTGTATCCTTCAGGCAAAGTGTTTTTATATAACTGACAATCTGTCATCAATATCAAGATGTAAAAAGCAGAGCATGCTTACTCTTTTTGAAACACCTGATGGTACTTCTCATTTGAGGAGTCCTAATTTTATCATGCTTTGGAGGTTTTTTTGGTTAATGCAATTTGTCAGCTTATGGATTCTATTATCTTGAATGTTTTCCTGTTTATGATAAAGCATGGATAAGACCACAAAGTTTGTAAAATAGAGAAAATTACTAAAATTGTTGGCAGTGAAAGACCAATTTCAGATATTTAAAGTGAATTTTTGATATACAAGTGTCATGGTTGTCAATAGCAATGATTGTAATTATTCCTGATGTTAGAGACGAAACATTTCAAAACCAGAATGTATGAGTTTATCATTTCTTTACTCAATGGTTCAAGAGGTGCTACCAAGAGGGCAATATTCTGATTATTATTGACCAATAATGCCCTGTTACCCATGTCAGGTCTATTTGACCAAAACATAAAAAATAAAATGTATAACAGCTGAAATATATTCCATGTTTTCATACATAAGAGATTGTGGGTGAATTTTTCCATCCATTTGAGAAAAAGGGGTGATGGGGAGAGTATAAAAAAATGAAATGAGTGGAGTTTTACGTCCTACTTTTCTGCACTATACGGTCTATTGAAGACCGGAGTGAGGGGGAGAGACTGGTATTATTTCCATACATAAGAGAGAAGAAGGAGGGGTGGTATCAGGTAGAGATGGGGAAAGTAAGTAGGCGAAGTTTGGATATTTATTCTTAGTAAGCATCAGCTTATTTGATTTAAGATGAAATTCTATTATTAGCCAAAAAACCTTTGATGTGAAGAAAAGAAAAATGTAGCACAAATTTCATAATTCTTTTTAAGTAGATCCTGGTAAGATTTTCTCTTTTTCTTTTAAGTAGTTTTCTTTCATCTATTAAACTCCATTTGAATTCTGGAGATGACAAGATGAGGTGTTGAATGAATCATTGATTTTTTAATACCTCTTTCAACGTGTCATTATGAAATTTGCTGGAAGGCTTAGACGGGCTGAAAATGGCATGTTAAAATGAATTACCTATGACAAATTGAGAGACATTATCTAAGAGAATAATTTATATTTTTGGTTAAGAAAAATTGCTGTTTAATTGTAATAGTTATATTTCTACTATCACTTAATTCAATGAGCCAGTTAAGCAAACTGGCATTTATGTGGCAGGGTCTATTTTTAAAGAAACTTGGTTGTTTTATTTAATTGTTTTCTTATCTTAATCTTTTTTTCGATAAACTGTAGTTTGTCACATGAGACTATGACGCAATCTAAGATTTGTGACAAATTCAAGGAACCAATCATATAAAATTGTAAAAATTATGTTAATAAAAAAGTATCTGAATATAAATATAGTTTGTCACATGATCAACTGCGTTTACGCACCAATAATGCTAGTGAGACCAACTTTTAATTCTAAATTGGTGATGGAGTTGGATTCTCAGAAACACTGGCCAGAACATTACAAGATTTGATTTGAACTCTCGGCGCATAACAGATGTCAATCCAACTCACCATGGACTGAGCTGTTCTACTGACAGTGAGTCAAGGTTGTGAATTGGTACTAATGACAAAGTTACGAAAGCAAAGACACAGGTCTTTTAGTTTCAAGCTCTTTAACAAATTTATTTAAACAATCAATTAAGTAGTTCCGAATTCGGTAAATTTGATAATTAATTTCTGAAATTAACAGAAAAGAAAAATCCCTTCCCTGGCGGAATTGGATGCCTAACCAAAGCATTTAACCATACGGCCAACTTGGGGTTGAGGTCTTCCACCTCACAAAATTAATACTGTTGAGGCCATATTTAAAAATACACATTATTTCAGTCAAGTAATGCATGTGGACAAATCTCTAACTCATATCAGATTAGCTGTTTAATAAGGATTAAATTTAATCAGTGTTTAGCTACATTAATAGGAAGTTTGGAATATATTAAAGATTAGGTTTAATACATGTTTATAAAACAAAAGGATGATTTTCTTGTCAGTGACAGGAATTGAGGATACAGGAAAAATTAATTTAATGAGACGAAATAAGAATTTAATTAAGTAACTACCAGAAAGACCAGATGCTACTCTCCTTTCAATAAACATTGTGATTTAGGTAGAGTCAAGTCACGTAGTTTATTTGCCTAATTAGATCAGTCATTATCAAGAAATTTGAGTTTCTTATCCGTCAATACGGAGATTTAAGCCTGTGTCTTACGATGTGATCATCTCTCTAAAATCTCATCAATAGTAGTTTCTAGTCTTTGAATGGTATTTAACAGTTGTTAGTACGCTATATACACACAGCATAGAGGACGAATGGAGAAATACATCACAACCATGCATAAAACTTAAACCAGGGTTTGTTGATCAGTAAAGCTGTGTTAATGCAATGGTGGGCAGCCTGTAGTGCTAGGCAGGGTGTGCTTACTACGTCTTCTAGACACCTGATACCACTTTTCATAAAGAAATACTTAATCACTTATGATTGATATACTTCTTCATTTGAATAGTTCATTAGCTGCTACCAATGCATTGCCGATTTGGATTTGGATTTGATTGTGGGTTCCTTTTTGCAGTTTGGGTTTTTAGTACTTGTTTCTGTTTATTCTAGACACTCTAGTTGGTGCCAACTGTCAAACTGTAATTTTTAATTCAGAGTTTTTCAGATTAAGATTAATAATACTAGGTATCTAGATATCATAGTGGGTTCACTGAGACAAAATAATTCTGTTTATCCCATTATATCCCTGTTATTCCTTCATCCATTTCAGGAGGTTGTGAAGAGAAATTTCGCCCCCAGGAAGTTTTAAAGTGTTCTCCAGAATGTCATGAGAAGGCTACGTGTATTGATACAGACGTGTGTATATGTATAGGATTATCAACACCAGTTTATGATAATGGTGTAATAGTTGATTGTATTATGGAGTCTAATGAAACTGAAATTGTGGAAACTACGACTGTTACTTTACCAGGTAAGGTTTTTATATTTATATAGACACATCTTTATATAATAGTTATAGATGATGTTAAGTAAAAATATAGTGGTTTAAAATTAGGTTGTGGGAGCTCTTATCTAGTTTACCAAAAACCCAACCCTAGCAGTTTAAACTAACTACACAAACATTGCTCTATCACTAGAGGTTACGCCTACATGCCTATGTCTGTGCTTTCGCAACATTACTTAACCGTAATGTTACAACCTAAAATTCCTAGCAGTCAGTCAAAATGATACATTTAAAGATTTTGTACTTGTTTTAAGATCTTTATGTTCCAATTTCTATATCACTTTAACTGATTGATTAATGCATTGAACCCTTTTTTCCATAATTCAATTATCTAATAGTTGAGAAGATCTTTAAATTGGGTCCACTATGTTTCTAACTCATTAAGGAAACAGTGAAGATATTGTGTCTGATACATGTGAAATATCTGAGTTTGTATGGATTTCTAACCTAGAATTTGTTTCCCCCCGTTCGGATGGGACAATAAACCAAGGCCCCGTGTGCTACAGGCTGTGCACGTTAGAGATCCCTCGACAGTTGGAAATCGAAAAAGAGTAGGCTAATGCCGCTGTCCTGGCAAAATTTCCCTAATCGCACCCTGCATGGCGTTGCCCGTCTTCAGTAGCCCACATGGTGCAGAAAAGTAGGACGTAAAACTCCATTCATTTCATTTCATTTCATAACCTAGAATTTAGCATGTAAAACTTAATTTCGGGGCTACGATGAGGGGAGGGGGGGAACCCTCTGACCCCCTTGGCTCTGCCAACGAAAGTAAGGATTCGAAAACAAGTAAAGCCTTATCCTTGTCGGTCACCCAGAATTGATATCTAAGAATTTTCACATCAAAAAGCCCTGATGGTAATAAATGCCTTATTAGGGTAACATGGAAATGATTGCTTTATTAACAGAAGACTTTAGATCTGACTGTATGTAATTACCTTTGATAACTTCTTGATGCTGATATATCATTAGTCTTAAAGAGACAGATGTACTTTAGTCTCAGAAACGTGAATGTTTTAGCTTAGCCAATCAGTAATAGTGTTCACAGCTCACCTTCGAAATTTGAGCATTCAAATCAATGTGTGTCCGCGTTTGATAGTTAAAAAGACAAGTCAATATATTACAGAAAAGAAATCTATAGAAATAAGAAAATATATTCTTAGTTTGAGATATTGTTGAAGGATTTTCGTACATTTCTAGTATTTCTGAAGACTATTTCCTTATATTCAAGACTCAAATCAACCCTCCAAAATGGTGCATCTGTTCCTTTAACATAGATGTGTTATTAGTCTTTATCTAAGTAGACTTTGCCTACAGGTTAGGTATTGATTTAGTTAGCATATAGTCTATATAATAAGGAAAGTCTCAATATATTAAAATATGTTACAGTACAGGAGCTAAATTACGACCAAATTTAAAAACAAAATCGATTTGAGTTACTTTATTGAACATTAGATAACAACTTTGGCTCATATTTTATACAATAATGGTGGAAATGATGTTAAACTTGTTCTTGGTGATAATGATATATCTTTATCACAAAAGGGTAAAAAATTAAGCCATGTAATACTGCTGAGCCTCAGGATCAGATCCCGACTAACTTTACAATAAATATTCTGGGTTATATAACTGTAGATAGGTCCTGGTTTGTGATAACCTTCAGTAAAACATGAAATAAACCATCAAGATCTGTAGTTTGATCAAATCAACAGTGGTAATCTCCTAAATTGAATGATGGGGGGAGACAACTGTTGGGGTTGTGATTCCAAGTGTAGAAGTGCTGCTAAAGGTCTAAGGAGAATGTACCCGTAGAATAAATTCTGACACATTTTTAGGGGAAAATGTCATGAAATTACATAGCTCTAGGTCATTAAAATTATATTTTGAAATTGCTGATAAAAAATGAAATGGGTGTACAATTGAGGGTACAAATTATTTTTCTGTACCCCCACTGTTACTGCCACAGAATAAGATTGCAACTTACCATTATACTTGGCCTTCAGAACATGAGAAACATGAGAACATGAACATGAGAAAATTGTATTATCAATTAATAATATGTTCATTAAACTTGAACAGAAAAGTAGGACGTAAAACTCTCCATTCATTTCATTTTCATTAAACTTGAAATTCAGATGCTTGAAATATCAGAGAACATTATAATCATTGAATTTAGTTGATTTACTTGTGATATATTATAGCTGGACCTGGTAATGTATGGATGTATGCTGTAATAGCTGTGGGTACAATCTTTGTTATAGCTGTAGCAGCAGCCCTATATAACATGTGGTAAGCTAGTCTTTGGTTTTATATGTATTTTATAATTATGTTCATGGTCTATATTTATGTACGCTGTAACTATATTATTTTTGTACATATGTAGTTTATTTTTTTTTAATTTTATGTACAAATTCATCACAAGAATTCCACCATGTGAGGTCTTCAGATTAATGGATTTTTTTAATGATGTCTCTACTGAATTTACTTGAATTAGTACTTGTTTTTGTTTCTCCAAATTTTCTTTACTTTTCAAATTCTGAAATTCAACATGCCATATATCTCCAAATATAATGCGCAAGCATGTATAATGAGCACCCCTTATTATCCTCCAGTATATCTGGGAAAATCTCTGTATTCAAGTTTTGGCTACACATAACCTGTGACATATGGTATACTTTTGATACAAAAATTATTTTGTAGGCATAATCTTTATGATCAAAATTGATCAAATATTAAAATATTCATGGAAACCATAAATTTTCTGAGTTAAACCTGATACATTATCATCTATGTAAAACCATTATCGACAATCTCAATGATTTGTTTTTTCTAAAAGTACAATACATTATTAATATCAGTTGTCTGGCAGAAAATTACATGTCTATCAAATATTAAAGGGAGTAGCCTACAAATAGTTCTAAATGCTTTTTGGTAGGTTGAAGACTGCTTATTCGCGGTAGTAGACTGATGTAAATCAAATTTGGGAAATTGGAACAGATTGAGATAGAAATTTCTGAGGAGTTAATTTTTAAGATGAACAATATACATGGTAATCTAAAAATTGCCCACAATGCTACATGTTCAAGCAAAGTTTGAGTGACAGAAATTTGGAGAATGCAAACTTGTCTAAGGTCGCTCTTGTTTTAAGAGTGTAAATTAAAGCTTGGAATACACTCTATTGAAAAAAATCAGAGAAGAAATCTCTATAATCCCTTCAATAAATATCCAGGAATTATTTTAATGTCAAAGCTTCAAATATTTACATGTTTTATAAGACGCTATTTTTATGGTTTCTCGTAAGGATAAAAAATGAAAATTTATGGTTTTAATCTTGAAGCAAAATTGTTCTCATGGTTTTCTATTTTTCTGAAGACTTTAAATAATGATGATTCTTGAAAACGATGACAAAACCATGGTGATATTTTTATGTAATTCTAATGTTGCATGTTACATAACATTTATTTATCTGGATGTTTTCTAGCTTGCGATGTTTTCTTTTATTTCACCATTTATTTAGTTCTGTTTTGTATTTTTTTTATTTTGTTGTGGTATTTTTATTTTAATTTTCTTCAGTGAACTGTTTCGAACAGGGCCGAGACCAAGGAAAAAGACGGAAGGGAGTGTACGAAGCGATAACGTATCTGATGTGGTTGACAAGGAAACCATGTTGAATCACCAGAATGAGATTAATCATATCGACGAAGAGACCAATATTGATAAAATTCCAGAAACTTCGTGTAATTCAAACGTAGGTTTTCTTTCTAAGTGTGTGCCTTTGTGTCATTCAGAAAGACTAATATGCTCGGAAAAAATTGCCTGTTCCCCTAGTTACACTTTTAACAAACTGCGTAGTTGTACGTCTAGTTTGCCATGTATGCATACAGAGACTACTTCAGAGGTGTGTTTAGAAGAGACTCCTGAATCTAGCATGCGTGTGAACTCACTGCAACGTGCATGTCGGTTGGCAGAAAAAACTGAACCAAATTTAAAAGACTCTGTGTTGTATACTGAAGTGCCTGACAGTGATCCTTCGGAAATATTGACTAATACTGAACCTCTTTTAAGTGCTTCTTCTTGTACGAGCGCTACACGCAATATTAGTTCTGCATGTACTAATTCTTTCCCTAGTTTACCTGAACTTCAAGATATCGAACTCGATATTTTAAATGGTTGCATGCCAGCAACGTCATCACCACTTAATGACTCTAATTCATCACATGGATGGAATTACGAATATTCCGTTCCAAAAACTAAAAGACTAAATAAGTCCATTCAAACTAGTGTCGAGTTACTTAATACTAAAAACAATAGTGTGATACATACACCTATTAGACCTAATGGCGATATTTTAACAGGAAATAAACCTAATGGATCTGTCAGAAATCGCGAGATGAGCACATATCCCACTGTGAATCATGCTAAGATGAATGGAAATTCTAGAAAAATAAATGGGAATCACGTAAATGGTCCGAGACATGATAAATCATTGAGTCGGGGAACTAGTACAGATAGTGATAGTGTTAGAAATTCACCGTTATTACATCAATTCTCCTCGCAGCAGACTGATAAACTCGAGACATGTGTTTAATCGTTCTAGTTTCATGTGTGTATTGTTATTTTTTTGTTATCGCCATTTTCCTTGATTGACTTTTCCTGTGAAATTTAATTGTTATGAGTAACCTAATATGAAAAAGAGAATTCCATTTTATATTTTTGCAATCTCTTGAAAATGAATTCTTCCTTGAGACATTTATTTGCGATGAACCCAAGAATTCCGTTTTCATTTTCCTATGGAGTTGTCATGTGTTCAAATGTATACATAAAATATGCAAAACCTGGTTTTCAGTTAAAACACATTGTCATTTTTTAACTACAGTAAATCTTGAATGAATGACCACCTATATTCAGCATGATCCTTCAATCAATATCTATTCCAGAAATTTAAAAAAGGATTTTGGAATTTTTTTGTTTTTTAGGACTTGCTACACTAATTTCTAATTTTCAATCCCATTTCTTTGTGAGTTGGCAAAGATTGATTTAATACGCAAATTAATTCCGGCTCTCTGACACAGATTCCATACCAATCTTGTCCAGTTCTTGCATGATCAATGACTATTAAGTTTGACTGTAGACCTACTGGTGGTTTATTTCTGTCTTATGGCGTTATTACTATAACTAAAGTCCTAATGACGTAAAATCACACTTACATGAGAAACTCTTTGCCTATCTTCATGTCACTTTTTGTGTTAATGACTAATGATCATTTGAACAGAGCCTAAAGGGAGTTGAGTTTCTGGTATAAGGAGTTCAATTTAATCAACTGTTAGGCAAATTGATGATTTTATGCATTGAAAATTCCTAAAATGTGATATCAATGTGTATAAGCAATGGTCAAATTCACATTATCGCATAATTTTCAAGTAATTTTGGTGATATATGACAGATTCTGTAGAACATAAAAACATAATACAGTTCTACTTTGTATTTGATGATTGGATTTGGAGAATGAACTGAGTATTGTTAGTAACTGCTTCTTGTTATTGGGTATTAAATTCTGAATAATAAAAACATAATGCAGCTCCACTTTGTATATGGTTTGGAATCCCAGAATGAACTGTGTATTGTTTGTAACTGCTTGTTATTTTTGGGTATTAAACTCTGCTCTGTTATAATTGTTTGTGCATGGCGAATGTTTCTCATTATTCCTACTAATGTTTTTCATGAATTGTATTTATTTTGTTGTCATATTTTGTAATTTATTATTTTGTGTTAATTTATTGGTGTATTTATTTTTATTTATTCATTTATTTTTGTTCATCTTTATGTATCAAGACTTGGAAATAATTTCAATTCATCTTATTAAATTGCCAATCCATATGTTTCAATTTCTGTTAATTTCTGTGGGGGACTTCATTGCCAACCATGAAATGTTTAATGGTTCATAAATTTAAATTGGTCTTGAAAAACAAATGAACTGAAATGAAATGCATTTAGGAGCATCAGCACCAAACGGGCTATATAGCTCCCTTGAAAAAAAATATCTCCAAATTTCCATGAAATAGTTTTTCTGCAAGGCATCAAATGAAATTGAAAAAAACACAAATTATTAATGGAAAAAAAGATTTTTTCTATTAGAGACATTAATAGCTTCATTTTACCAATTTCTAGTTTTTATTGTGAGTGATATGTCAACTTGGTCTAGTTTCCTAGAAGTACAGGAACCACAAACAATGTATTGGGAATCAGAATGGTGTAAACAGAAGCTATACATATCCAGTATACATTAAAAAAGGCTAGAAAGTCTCTTAAGAATCTTTTTAATTGGTTATAAAAAAATATAACTCAAAATTTCATATCCACGCAGTCAAAACCATGTTTCACCTGATGTTGATGCTTTTCATTTCACTTGGGTGGAGACAAAAAATAAGATTTTATATACTCCAGTTATGTGAGTTAGATTTATAATCAATGTCAGAGACTGGAACACTAATATTATACTATGTGAAGTTTTTATCTAACAAGTTCCAGGAAAACTAAGTAGACCTATTGTTGAAGATGTGCGGATCATAAAACCATCTGTTTAAATCACATTGTAGAATGAGTGCATCTATTTTGACATATACACTTAGGTTTTCTCATTTAGGATTGAACCATTCATCATATTTATAATAGAAAATTATCAGACATGTTCTTCCATTCAGAATATTGGCTTGCAGAAGTACTTTAGCCTCCAGCATTTTAGCTTAACAGCATGTAATAATCATGAAATTTTACTTGATAAAGCCTTCGTTATTTCCTTTCTCTAGTAACTTAACAGTCTGTTACGGAAGAGAGGGATATTATTTCTGAGAGAAATAAAAATTGAAAAATTGAACATGCAAGATGACATGTGAAGGAAATTGAAAGAACCTAATTTTTATTAGAAGAATAATGAAATATTTATAATGAAAGCATAGATAAGAACATTGGAACAAATTTTACACAATCCTTTATATTAAAGCAACATTTAGGAGTAGAGATCACATTAAATAATGGAAAATGTAAATTGTTGAAACCTTGTGTACAATAAAATCCAGTTATTGTATACCATATAAACTGATGATGACAATGTAAATTGTTGAAACCTTGTGTACAATAAAACCCAGGGGCAGTATTCTATATAAACTGATGATGACAATGTAAATTGTTGAATCCTTGTATACAATAACACCCAGGGGCAGTATTCTATATAAACTGATGATGACAATGTAAATTGTTGAATCCTTGTATACAATAACACCCAGGGGCAGTATTCTATATAAACTGATGGTGACAATGTAAATTGTTGAATCCTTGTATACAATAACACCCAGTTGTAGTATACCATATAAACTTATAATGACAACGTAAATTGTTGAAACGTTGTGTACAATAACACCTAGGAGTAGTATACTATTTAAACTGATGAAGACCATGTAAATTGTTGAAACTATGCATAGGCCCTGTAAAAATATAAAGCTGGGAATTAATGGGATTGTAAAGAGTTTTTTTTTTTAAGAATTCTATGTGTATTAGGGACACTGATAGCATCGTTTTGCACCAATCCAATTTCCAATCATACTTGACGAGGTCACAGTCAGTGTTTGATGACGTCACTAATCGCCATGGCCTTATGTGATACAAGCATAATTTGCTATTAGTGACGTCATCAAACACTTATTTTTGTGAAATAGACCTTTTCACGATAAAAGCCGCGCATGCGCATAAATACCCTTGAGTGGCAAGCCGTCTGTTTACATTCGATACAAGATGGCGTCCATCGATAAATTGAGAAAATTGAAACTAACTGATTTGAGAGTTCTTGCAATCGAGAAAGGGATAGATGCCAATGGTAAAAAGAAACAGGAGTTGATAGAAGACTTGTTAAACAGCCAGGTTCCAACTTCGGTTTTGACACCCGTACATAACCAGTCAACACCCGTCATCAATCCAACGCCAACCAAGTCTGCCACCAACGTCAACGATAAAGAGAACCTGCCTCCCTTTCATCGAGTCAAATATCTGCCGCAACTACCTTACGTAAAAGTTTTGTTTACGATGATTTACGATTTCCTGATAACGAGAGCAACAGAGTCAGGTGGAAGTGCTAATAATTTTAAAGGACTTGACAAGGCAGTCAAACACCATGATGCAGGAGACGTGAAAAACATTTCACATGCAAAGGTACGTAATCGTCCAACTAATATATGACATCAATTGTTTATGGTAGTAGATCTAGATCTTCAAAGCATAATGCTATGTAAATTACTTCTGTTAATATGGT
>NW_008708987.1:148115-149434 GCF_000327385.1 Lottia gigantea
TTTCTCATTTAGGATTGAACCATTCATCATATTTATAATAGAAATTATCAGACATGTTCTTCCATTCAGAATATTGGCTTGCAGAAGTACTTTAGCCTCCAGCATTTTAGCTTAACAGCATGTAATAATCATGAAATTTTACTTGATAAAGCCTTCGTTATTTCCTTTCTCTAGTAACTTAACAGTCTGTTACGGAAGAGAGGGATATTATTTCTGAGAGAAATAAAAATTAAAAAATTGAACATGCAAGATGACATGTGAAGGAAATTGAAAGAACCTAATTTTTATTAGAAGAATAATGAAATATTTATAATGAAAGCATAGATAAGAACATTGGAACAAATTTTACACAATCCTTTATATTAAAGCAACATTTAGGAGTAGAGATCACATTAAATAATGGAAAATGTAAATTGTTGAAACCTTGTGTACAATAAAATCCAGTTATTGTATACCATATAAACTGATGATGACAATGTAAATTGTTGAAACCTTGTGTACAATAAAACCCAGGGGCAGTATTCTATATAAACTGATGATGACAATGTAAATTGTTGAAACCTTGTGTACAATAAAACCCAGGGGCAGTATTCTATATAAACTGATGGTGACAATGTAAATTGTTGAAACCTTGTGTACAATAAAACCCAGGGGCAGTATACCATATAAACTGATGGTGACAATGTAAATTGTTGAATCCTTGTATACAATAACACCCAGGGGCAGTATTCTATATAAACTGATGATGACAATGTAAATTGTTGAATCCTTGTATACAATAACACCCAGGGGCAGTATTCTATATAAACTGATGGTGACAATGTAAATTGTTGAATCCTTGTATACAATAACACCCAGTTGTAGTATACCATATAAACTTATAATGACAACGTAAATTGTTGAAACGTTGTGTACAATAACACCTAGGAGTAGTATACTATTTAAACTGATGAAGACCATGTAAATTGTTGAAACTATGCATAGGCCCTGTAAAAATATAAAGCTGGGAATTAATGGGATTGTAAAGAGTTTTTTTTTTTAAGAATTCTATGTGTATTAGGGACACTGATAGCATCGTTTTGCACCAATCCAATTTCCAATCATACTTGACGAGGTCACAGTCAGTGTTTGATGACGTCACTAATCGCCATGGCCTTATGTGATACAAGCATAATTTGCTATTAGTGACGTCATCAAACACTTATTTTTGTGAAATAGACCTTTTCACGATAAAAGCCGCGCATGCGCATAAATACCCTTGAGTGGCAAGCCGTCTGTTTACATTCGATACAAGATGGCGTCCATCGATAAATTGAGAA